>NW_027530543.1:7328-16593 GCF_008692635.1 Crocuta crocuta | reverse complement strand
TTAGTAAAGGGTTAATATCCAACATATAGAGATTTCAAAACTCAACACGCAAAAAATTAATGATCCACTTAAGAAATGGACAGAAGCAAATGGGCATTTTTTTCCAAAAAAGGCATCCAGATGGCCAACAGACAAATGATAAGTTGCTCAGTATAACTCACCATCAAGGAAATACAAATCAAAATTACATTACAAGTCACTTCACAACAGAATGGCTAAAATTAACAACACAGGAAGCAACAGATTTTGGTGAGGATGTATACAAAGGGGAACCTTCTCACATTGCTGGTGGGTATCCAAACTGGTACAGTCACTGTGCAAAACAGTATGGAGGTTCCTCAAAAAGTTAAAAATAGAACTATCCTATGATCCAGCAATTGCACTACTAAGTATTTACCCAAAGAATACAAAAACAGTAATTCAGAGGGATACCTGTACGTTGATGTCTATAGCAGCATTACTAACAATAGACAAATTATGGAAAAGGGGTAAATGTTCACTGACTAATGAATGAATAAAGACGGGGTATTTATATTTAATGGAATATTACTCATCCATAAAAAATAATGAAATCCTGCCATTTGCAATGATGTGATGGAACTAGAGTATTAGGGTAGCAAAATAAGTCTGAGAAAGACAGTACTGTATGATTTCACTCAGATGTGTAAGTTATTAAAGAAAGCAAATGAACACGGGGTGCAGGGAAGAGAAGCAAACCCAGAAACACCCTCCTAAATGTAGAGAACAAATAAAAGGTTACCTGAGGGAGGCGGGGGGTGGGTGGGAATGAGTGAAATAATTGATGGGGTTTAAGGAGTGCACTTGTTATCATCACCAGGTTTTGTACATAATGTTGAATCAACACTATACTGTACACCTGAAACTTATACTGTATATTCACTAATTAGAATTTAAATAAAAACTAAAAACTGAAAGGTGAAAACCAAAAAGAAATTTATTCATTCATCATTCATTTATCATCAGAAATGTTACTTATATGTTTCACTTAGATCTCTGGCAGTCGACATTCTTTCATCTGGGATAAATTCTTCCACCTTCACATTTTGTCTAAGTGTCTGCTTTCTTTTTTTAATATCTTTTATTTATTTCTGAGAGAGAGAGAGAGGAGAGAGAGAGAGAAACAGCGTGAACAGGAAAGGGTCAGAGAGAGAGGGAGACACAGAATTGGAAGCAAGCTCCAGGCTCTGAGCTAGCTGTCAGCACAGAGCCCAACGCAGGGCTCGAACCCACAAACCATGTGATCATGACCTGAGCTGAAGTCGGATGCTTAACCGACTGAGCCACTCAGGCACCCCTAAGTGTCTGCCTTCTTGTATGCTTCGGAATAGCCAGTTATGTCTCCTGCTCCTCAAAGTAATGACCTTATGAAAAAGAGGTCATTAATGCCCAGGATCTGGCAGTTCAGGGTGTGTCTCTGGTGTGTTCTGAATGCACTCTGCTGTTGTGTTTTGGCTGCTCTTCATTCAGGCCACTGATATACAGAGGCTCTCCTTGATTGCTATGGTTAGTGTTTTGTCCCTGGCCTGAATGTGGCAAGCTTTAATTAGTTATTTTCTGGTCTGCTTGTGAAATGAGACTTGACACTACCTCCACCAGAACTGAAGCCCTGTATAACTCTCTGGTTGGGAGACATGGTGCCAACAGAGTTGTGCTGGTCTTTTGATGGAGTGGTCTGCTGCGCTGGGACTGAGATGAACTTGACTAAGGACAGTCCTATCAGAGCACATGGCTTGGTGTATGCAAGTTAGGTAGCCAGTTTGGGTACTGCACTGCTTCCTGCAGGTGACTGTATTTATGCTGAGGGGCAGGGGAGAGAAATGGCACTGGCCAGCTCCTTTGTTCCATGAGAGGTGTCTCCATGAGTGTTCCCTCTTAAGGATGCACTCTGAGAAGAGCAAATAACTTCCCCATTGTGGACCCTGGGTGTTCTTCATATCACTGTTTCCACTCCCCCCTCCCCACGTTTTTTGCCTGCCTTTTTTTCAGGAGCAGTGCAGTATTACTAGGGCTCTATCCCAGGCAAGTCTGCTGACGTATAAAACTCTATCTAGGCTATAAGTCCTTCTGGTTGCAAGAACTCACGAAATTCAGCCTCTCTCATTTTCCAGACCAATGACATTGGGCAAATGTTCTCCTTGTGTGTTTGCTTGTGTGCTCCTCTCTCACACTCTTCTCCACATCCACAGCTCCCTCCCATCTGCAGCACCCATGGCCTCTTCACTGTGGCCTCTTCTTGCCCTTTAGTTGTACAATTTGTCCTGTCAGTCTTCAGGCCAATTTCTGAGGTATTTGGGATGATTTGATAGTTACCTAGTTGTGTTCTTGGGACAAGGCAAGTCTAGGGTCCTCCTACTCTGCCAATCATTTTGCTTTCTCATTTTAAGTTTTCAAAGTCATGTTGTTTAGAGATGTTTGTAGTATTTCCTTATTGCCATTTTGATGCCTGTATAATTTGGCGTGATATCCACTGCTTCATTTCACACACAGATAATTTATGTCTTCTATCATTTTTTTCTTGGTCTTTCTGCTTTTATCATTATTGTTTTTCTCCTTCTTGATTTATTTTTCTTTTCTTCTGTTGCTTTTACAGATTTTTGATGTGCCAGCTTAGGATATTTGAGGCTTACTCTCTTTTCAAATTTAGGTATTTTGTGCTATAAATTTCCTTCTCAACATTGCTTTAGCTGAGTTCCACATAGTTTGATTACATTTGGTTGCACTTTCATTTTCATTTTTTCACTGTATATTTCATTTCCATTGACACTTAATGTGTGAATAGAAGTATGTTTTTATTTTCCATTAGTAGAAAAGCTATTGTATATTTTCCTGTTATATTTCTACTAATGATTTTTTAGTTTCCATTAGTAGAAAAGCTATTGTTTATTTTCATGCTATATTTCTACTACTGATTTCTAATTGTATTCTATGTGGTCAGAGAAAAATTTTGTATGATTTCAATTTTTTTTAATGTTGAGCTTATTTTCAATGTCTTAATACATGGCCTATCTTGGTTATGTTCTGAGGGCTGAAAACAAGTGTATTCTTGTTTTGATGTAGAGTAGTATATAAATGTATATTAGATGTTGCAGATTGATTTGTTGAGTTCTATCCCCTTTTTGATTTTGTCTAATTCTTCCATTGATTGTTCGGAAAGGTGTGTTGATGTCTCCAACTCTAACTATAGACTTGCTCATTTCTTCTTTCAGTTCTATTGATTTTTGAATCACATATTATGTGTGTCTTTTGGTTGGTGCATATACATTTAAGGCTGGTATCCATTCTTGTTGGATTTACACTTTTATCATTACCCAGTATTCCTCTTTGTCTCTGGGAATTTTCTTTTCTTAAGTCTATTTTATCTGACACTTAAATGACCACTTCTGCTTTCATTTGTTTTCTTGCTATCTCATTCTATTCTTTAACTTCTAACCTACATACATCATTATATTTGGAGTTTTTTGAAGAGAGCATATGGTGGGATACCTTTTAAACATGAGAGAATCCTTGGGGGCACATGGGTGGCTCAGTCAGTTAGGCAGCAAACCTTGGCTCAGGTCATGATCTCATAGTCCTTCCATGGGTTTGAGTCCCACTTTGGGCTCTGTGATGACAGCTCATGAACTGTGAAATGCCATACTGTTTTATTCTTTCTTTCTTTTCTTTCTTTCTTTTCTTTCTTTTTTTTTTTTTTTTTTTTTACAAATAGTTTATTGTCAAGTTGGTTTCCATATAACACCCAGTGGTCATCCCCACAAGTGCCCCCCTCCATGCAAGTGCCATACTGTTTTCAAGAGTGGCTATACCAGTTTACATTCCCACCAACAGTTCCCATTTCTCCACATCCTGGCCAACACATATTGTTTCTTGTGTTGTTAATTTTAGCTATTATGACAGGTTTCAGGTGCTATCTCATTGTGGTGTTGATTTGCATTTCCCCAGTGATGTGTGATGTTGAGTATCCTTTTATGTGTTTGTTGGCCATCTGGATATATTTGCAAAAATATCTATTCATGTCCTCTGTCCATTTTTAACTGGATTATGTGTTTTCTTCTGTGTTGAGGTTGATAAGTTCTTTATAGAATTTGGTAATTAACCATTTATCAGATATGTCATTTGTACATATTTTCTCCCATTCCATATGCCACCTTTTAGTTTTGTTCATTATTTCCTTTGTTACAGAGAAGCTTTTTATCTTGATGAAGTTCCAATAGTTCGTTTCCGCTTTTCTTCCCCTTTTCTCAGGAGACGTGCCTAGTAAGAAGTTGCTACAGCCAAGGTCAAAAAGATTGCTGTCTGTGTTCTTGTTTAGGATTTTGATGGTTTCCTGTCTCACATTTAGGTCTTTTATCCATTTTGAATTTGTTTTGTGTATGGTGTAAGAAAATGGTTCAGTTTCATTTTTCTGCATGTTGGTGTCCAGTTTTCCCAATACCATTTGTTAAAGAGATTGTCTTTTTTCCATTGGATATTCTTTCCTGTTTTGTTGAAGAAAAGCTGACATAGAGTTTTATGTCCATTTCTGGGCTTTCTATTCTGTTCTATTGATCTATGTGTCTGCTTTTGTGCCAGTAGCATACCGTCATGATCACTTGATGCCTTCAGCCTTTCTTTTGTTTTTCAAAATTGCTTTGGCTATTTTGGGTCTTTTGTGGTGCTGTACAATTTGAGGATGGCTTGTTCTAGCTCTGTGGAAAATGATTGTGTTATTTTGATAGGGATTGCATTGAATATGTAGTCTGCTTTGGGTAATATAGGCATTTTAATAGTATAAATTCTCCCACTCCATGAGTATCTTTTCTGGTAAAGTATAGCAGAAAGTCAGAATCCAAGTTAGGTCCCCTCAGCAGGAGTCTCTGCTTCTATGCTAATGATGAGGCAGCTCAATGGTGCCCACTGTTTCTTTTGACCCCTGAGAGGCAGTGCAGCCTCTCCCAAATGCATTCCAAGTGGCCCAGGGGATCCTTGGAGCAAGCTGTCCACTCCTGGGGCTTTGCCCTCCTTCTCCACAGGAGCACCGCTACACCCCATAGGCTCAACCCTGGGGATGGCACAGACTTCTTAAACATGAGACTTTCAGTTCTACTACTTGTAAATACTTGCAATAATCAATCTCTCTCATTTTCCCAGTCAGTAGTTTGGGGGAAGTGTTTTTGTTGTTCATGCTGCTTCTCTCTTACTCTCTCTTTCTCTGTCTCCTCTGTTATCACAGTTTACTAGTGTCAGCATTTTACTACTTTGGGTGAAGTACGCAAACCCTAGCTCCCATTCACATCCCTGTGCCCTTATCCATTTATGGTGTGATTGACCTAAATATTTTCTTTACACACAAAGACAGTGTTATAATTTTTGTTTCAAAGTCAAACCTAATTTAGATTAACACCTGAAATGAGAAGGAAAATCTATTGTTATACATATTTTTACTCTTTGCATTATGTTTTTTTCCTTTATGTATTTCTAAGTTCCTTCCTTTGTTACTTCATTTCTTTTTAGAGAACTTACTTTAGCCTTTCTTTTAGAATAAATCTGATGGTGACACATTTTCCTAATTTTCCTTCATCTCAGAATATCTTTTTTCTCCCTCATTCCGGAAGGATATTTTCACCAAATAGAGTTCTGAATTGATAGTACTTTTCCTTCAGCACTTAAATGTTGTGCCACTTCCTTCTGGATTTCATGACTTTTAAGGACAAATTAGCTGTTATTCAAATTTTATTTTTTTTCCTATAAGTAAGGTACCATTTCTTTCTTGCTGTTTTCAAAAAATTTTTACCATTTAGTTTCATAAGGTTGAAAATGTTGTATCTTGCTGTGGATTTCTTTAGGGTATCCTGTTTCGTGTTCACTCAGCTTCTTAAGTATATAGGTTTATGTCCTTTGATTTATTTGAAATGTTGTCAGCCATTATTTCTTTGAGTACTCTGAAGAGTACTCAGGGCACCTCCGTCTTTCTCATTTCTTTCTGACGTTTTAATGATACAAATATTAGATCTTCTGTTATTGTCCCACAAGTCCCTCAGATTCTGGTTTTCTTCCCCCCATCAGTTTTCTCTCAACTGAAAAGCTTTCTGAGTAACTTCTATTTTTCTATCTCGAGTTAACTGATTCTTTCCTCTCTCCTTTCCATTCTGCTATTGAACTCATTCATTGATTCAGTTTTAAGAATTTGTTTTTGTTTTTCAGTTGTATGGTTTCCACTTGATTCTTCTATATGTCTTCAATTTCCTTACTGAGACTACTTTTCATGTGTAATTACTGAATCATTTTAATCACAGCTGTTTGAAATTTCTGTCACATAATTCTAACATTACTGTCATCTTTGTGTTAGTACTGATCAACTGCTTTTTTACTCAGGTTGATATTTCCTTATCCTTGGTATGATGAGTAATTTTCAACTGAAACCTAGACATTTTGGCAATGTTGTTATAAGACACTGGAATTTAAATTTTCTGTCTTAGCAAGCCTACTGTGATACTATTCTGGCATAGGGGCTGTGAGTGTTTCTTCATTGCTGCCAGGTGGGAGTAGAGGTTGAGGTCCCCACCTTCTATTCACACTCAAGTTGGGGAACAGCATCACAGTACTGTAGTATGGAAGTGGGGATTCAGATATCTCACCAGTGCTATGTTTACAGCACTCTAACAGGGGTGGGCAAGAGTACTTCATTACTTCTCCCCATGTGGCTTCTAATGATACCACAGGGTGTGGCAGAGTGGTGCAGAGTGGTGGAGGATAGAAGTTATTGTCCACAAGACTTCTGTCTTGCTAATCTGCCCTTTTCCCTGTCCATTGGATACAAAGAACAAGCTTCTCTTATAGGTTGGTGTTTCTGGCTTACAAGCTTCTTCAGCTCAAGGTCTGGCATATATGAAGCACAAAGAAAGCCCATGGAACTCACCATCATGTTGTTTCTTCAGTCCTATGGACTCTAGTCAGCCTGCTTTTTTATTTCCACTTTCAACAGTTGTTTAATATTTGTTTTATAATGTCTAGGTGTTTCATTTTACTTAGTGGGAAAGAATATGTCTACTACATTTTCCCCTTGATCTTGTTTTTACTCCTTAAAGAAACACATAATGTTTGGCACTATAATCATCAAGAAACACTTGTAAATGATTATCACTCCACATATCATATTTTGACCTCCCTGGTAACTCCCTGAAGGATGGTTTCCCACCTGAGGCAAGTGATATTAGATGGGCAAGCAGCAGACAGATTAAAAAGGCTGGGTAGGAAGCGACTTGGGAAGGAGATACGTGGGAAAATAAGGGCACTTAAAAGTTCCTGGATATATAAGGGAATGTAGAAGACGAGGTACATGCTCAAAAAAGACATGTGAAGACTTGAAGCCTTCACCTGTGGCTGATGTTTAAGCTTTGCACAGGCAGGAAGTGGAGCTCAAAGGATATAAATTAGCATGGTTGACCACTGAAGGTGTACGCCAACACAAAGCTAATCTGCAAAGACAGGGGACTATTTTTTGTCACTTAAAGAAATCTCCGTCAAATCACTAGGTGACCATTAAGCTAATGGAAAGAAAATTTGGTCCCTAACATAACAAAGAATATAGTCTTGGCAAAAAGAGTTTAGAAAAGTCACTAATCAAACAACTGCAACCCAAAANACCAGTTTTCAACAAAATGTTATAAGGGATGGAAAGAAAGAAAGTTAAGGTCCATTCACAGGGAAAAATAAAATAGAAACTGTCCATGAGGAAACCTAGACATTTGTTTTACTAGGAAAATACTTTAAATCAAGTGTCTTAAATATACTCACAGAATTAAAGAAAATCAGAATAAAATTTCACCAAATAACAAGTATCGATACACAGATACAAATTATAAATAGGAACCAAATAGAAACTCTGGAGATGAAAAATGTAATAAATGAAATGAAAACTCTACTAGAGAAATGCAACAACAATTTTAAACAGGAAGAAGAGTAAATAAATTAACTTGAAAATCTGGGAATCTGGGAAATTTTCCTTAATAAAGTCAAAACAAGGAGGAGGTCCATACTTAAAGATACAAAATAATTAAAACGGCAAAAAGTGGTAATAATTTTCTAAGGCAGTAAAAGAAATGAAAATAGTTACATACAAGGGAAACCCCATAAGGCTATCAGCTGGTTTGTCAGCAGAAACATTGCAAACCAAAAGAAAGCCATGTGATAAATTCAGTTCTGAAAGTGAAAAACCTGCAAACAAGAATATTCTACCCAGCAAAGGCTATATTTCAAAAGAGAGGAAGAGATAAGGAACTTCCCAGACAAAAATTAAAGGACTTCATTAATACTAAACCAGTCAACAAAAAAAGTTAGAGGAATCTTCGAGTGGAAAGGAAAAGCCATAATGAGGAAAAAGAAAATTATGAAAGCAAAATTTTCACAGGTACATACAAATATATTAAAAGCAGTAATTATTTATAAAACCACAATGGAATTTAAAGAACAAAAGCAGTGGGGCGCCTGGGTGGCTTAGTCGGTTAAGCGTCCGACTTTCGCTTAGGTCATGATCTCGCGGTTCGTGGGCTCGAGCCCCGCGTCGGGCTCTGTGCCGACTCCTAGCTCAGAGCCTGGAGCATGCTTCAGATTCTGTGTCTCCCTCTCTCTCTGACCCTCCCCTGCTCACGCTGTCTCTCTCTCTCTCTCCTAAAAATAAATAAAACATTAAAAAAATTAAAAAAAATAAAGAACGAAAGCAGTAAAATCAAATATATCTCTAGAAATCAGCACAAAAGCAGTAATATCAAATATATCTATAGATATCAGCCAAGAGACTAACAAAATAAAAGGATGTATAGTATGACACCATATACACAAAACGTGTAGGAGAGTAAAAATGTATTACTTTTAGAATGGATTCAAATTTAAGTGACCATCAACTTGATATAAACTACCATATGCATGACATGCTATATTTGAATCTAATGATGACCACAAATCAAACACCTGCAATAGATATACACATAAAAAGAGAAAGGAACCCAAGTACAACTCAAGAAAGTCATCAAACCACAAGGGAAGAGAAGAAAGGTAAAGAGAAAAACTACAGAACAACCATAAAACAGGTAACAAAATGGCAACAACTACATACCTACCAATTAATATATTTATTAGTAAATACTGCAATCAAAAGACCTAGGGTAAATGAATAGATAAAAAAGTAAGACCCATCTATATGCTTCCTACAAGAAACTCAATTCAGACCGAAAGACAAATTTAGTTTGAAAGTGAATTGATGGAAAAA
>NW_027530543.1:4306-7210 GCF_008692635.1 Crocuta crocuta | reverse complement strand
CAGCTTGGGTAGCAATACTTGTATCAGGCAAAATAGTCATTAAAATAAAGACTGTAATAAGAGACAAAGAAGGACACTACATAACGATAAAGAAAACAATCCAAAAAGAGGGTATAACATCAATTCAAAATATTTTTGCACCCAACATGCGACCACTAAAATGCAAAAAGCAACTACTAATACACATGTAGGAAGAAACTGATGTTAATACTATCATGGTAAGGTACTTTAACCTACACAAATCATCCAGACAGAAAGTCAAATTAAACAATGGCTTTGAGGGGCGCCTGGGTGGCTTGGTTAAGCGTCCGACTTTCGCTTAGGTCATGATCTCGCGGTTCGTGGGTTCGAGCCCCGCGTTGGGCTCTGTGCTGGCTGCCAGCTCAGAGCCTGGAGCCTGTTCCAGTCTGTGACTCCCTCTCTCTCTGACCCTTCCCTGCTCACGCTGTCTCTCTCTCTCTCTCCTAGAGATAAATAAAACATTAAAAATTAAAAAAAAAAACAACAATGGCTTTGAATGATACATTGAACCAGATGGACCCAACAGATATATTCAGAACATTCTATCCGAAATCAGCAGAATACAAATTCTTTTCTTTTACATTTTTATTTAAATCCCAGTTACTTAACATGCATTGTAATATTGTTTCAGGTGTACATTATAGTGATTCAACAATTCCATACAGCACCTGGTGCTCATCACAAAAAGTGCACTCCTTAATCCCCATCACCTATTTAACCCCTCTCCCCAAGCCATCCCTCTGGTAACCATCAATTTGTTCTCTATAGTTAAGAGTCTGTTTCTTGGTATCCTCTTTCTCTCTCTATTTTTTTCCCCAAGCTCATTTGTTTTGGCATACACATTCTTTACAAGTACACATGGAACATTCTCCAGAAGAGACAACATGTCAGCCACAAAAGAAGTCTGAGTAAATTAAAAAATCAAAAAACTGAAATCATATCATGCATCTTTTTCTGACCATGTATCTTTTCTGACCATGATGATAAAACTACAAATCAATCATAAGGTGATATCTGGAAGAACACAAATACACCAAGCCTAAATAGCATGCTGCTAACCAACATATAGGTAAAAGAGGAAACCAAAAAATAAATGAACACAAATGAAAATGAAAACACAATGTTCCAAAGTCCTTGGGATAGAAAACAAGCTGTTTTAGGGGCGCCTGAGTGGCTCAGTCGGTTAGGCATCTGATTCAGCTCAGGTCATGATCTCATGATTTGTGGGTTCGAGCCCTGTGTCGGGCTCTGTGCTGACAGCTAGCTCCGAGCCTGGAGCCTACTTCGGATTCTGTATCTCTCTCTTTCTCTGACCCTCCCCTGCTCACACGCGTGCGCTCTCTCTCTCTCTCTCTCTCTGTCTCTCTCTCTTTCTTTCTCAGAAATAAAAAAAAGAAAGAAAATAAAAGCCAAGCTGTTTTAAGAGGGAAGATTATCTCAATGGAGGCTTTCTCAAGAAGCAAGAAAAATCAATAAACAAACCAACCTTACACCTAAAGAAGCTACAAAAAGAAGAACAAAAAAACCTAAAGCCATTAGAATAAAGAAAATAATAAATAGTGACAGAAACAAAAAAAAAATTAGATATTAAAAAATCAACAGAATGGATGAATGAAAGCAGGTGCTGGTTCTTTAAAAAGATCAACAAAGTCGATAAACTTTTAGCCACTCTCATCAAAAAAAAGGAGACTCAAATAAAATCATAAATGAAAGAGAAAAATAATAACCAACACTACAGAAATACAAAGGATTATACGAGTATTATGAAAATTCATATGCCAACAAATTAGACAAACTACAATAGGTTAATTCCAAGAAACATATGACCTTAAAAAACTGCATCAGAAAGAAACAGAAAATTTGAACAGACAAAGGAATAGCAATGAAATTGAATCAGAAGTTTTAAAGAAAAAAAAAAAGAGAGAGAGAGAAAAACAGGGGGATTCGTACTTCCCGCCTGCATCTCTCAAACAAAAAAGGGCTGAAGCCAAAAGATTCTGAACTTCAAGAGTCTGGGAGGAAAGGAGACAGAATTTACTAAGAAGAAAGCCTCCTCATAGGGTTACTTCAAGGAAAAAACCAAAGCACACGTGTTGGAGAGTCCAAAACATCACTATAAGTAGGGAAATAAAATAACCAAAGTCACAACAAGAGAGACCAAGGGACACCCTTAAAACAATACTTCCTTAATGGCCAGGTCCTAGACAGTGTATGAGCCTCCTTTAATATAGCACTACTCTCAGGTGCAGAGCACATAACAAGCTTTTAAAACTGATAAGAGATGGAGCACCTGGGTGGCTCAGTCAGTTAAGCGTCCAACTTTGGCTCAGGTCATGATCTCACTGTTCAGGTCATGATCTCACGGTTCGTGGGTTCAAGCCCCATGTTGGGCTTTGTGCTGACAGCTCAGAGCATGGAGCCTGCTGCAGACTCTATGTCTTCCTCTGTCTCTGACCATCCCCTGCTCCTCCCCTCCTCAGAAATAAATAAAACATTTTTAAAAAACTGACAAGAGACAGAAAGGTAGCCAAAATGATGAAACAGAAGAATGCTCCTCTAAAAAAATTCCAGGAAGAAGTGACAGCTAAAGAATTGGCCAAAATAGGGGCGCCTGGGTGGCTTAGTCTGTTGGCCATCTGACTTCAGCTCAGGTCATTATCTCATAGCTCGAAGGGTTCAAGCCCTGCATAGGGCTCTGTGCTGACAGCTAGCTCAGAGCCTGGTGCCTGCCTCAGACTCTGTCTCCCTCTCTCTCTCTGACCCTCCCCTGCTCATGCTGTCTCTGTCTCTCAGGAAGAAATAAAAACATTTAAAAATAATAAAAAAAGAATTAGTCAAAACAGATATAAGCAACATAACTGAACAAGAATTCAGATCAATAGT
>NW_027530543.1:0-4237 GCF_008692635.1 Crocuta crocuta | reverse complement strand
TGACTAACAACTTAGAACAATAGGTATAAAATTAATCACTGGACTTGAAAAAGGCACAGAAGAGAGCAGAGACACTATTTCTGCAAAGATCATGGATCTTAAATATAGTTATGATTAGTTAAAAAATGCTATAAATAAGATGCATAATAAAATGAAGGTGACCACTGCACGAACTGCAGAAGCAGAGAGAATAGGTGAAGTGAGTTAGAAGATAAAATTAAAGAAAAAGAGAAAGTATAAAAAAAGAGAGATAAATTGATCCAGTAGCACNATCCTACCTGAGAACTTCCCCAACCTAGGGAAGGAAACAGACATTGAAATCCAAGAGGCATAGAGCACTCTCCTCAGATGTAACTTGAATCAATCTTCTGCATGAATTTTCAGAGTGAAACTGGAAAAATAAAAGGATAAAGAGAGAATTCTGAAAGCAGCTAGGGATAAACAAGCTTTGACATACAAAGGTAGACACATAAGGGAGTAGCGTACCTATCTACTGAAACTTGGCAGGCCGGAAAGGAATAGAAAGAAATCTTCAATGTAATGAACAGAAAAAAAAATATGTTGCTAAGAATCCTTTATCCAGCAATCCCGTCATTCAGAATAGAAAGAGAGATAAAGATTTTTCAAAACAAACAAAAATTGAAGGAATTCATCACCACTAAACCAGCCCTACAAGAGATCCTAAGGGGACTCTATGAGGGAATTGTTGCAAGGAACACAAAGTACCAGAGACACCACTAAAAAAGCATGAATCCTACAGAGAACACAATGACGCTAAACCTACATTTTTCAATAATAACATTGAATGAAAATGGACGAAGTGCTCCAATCAAAAGACATAGGGTAACAGAATGGATTAAAAAAAAACCCACAAGATCTATCTAATTGATGTCTACAAGAGACTCATTTTAGACTTAAGGACATCTTCGGATTGAAAGTGAGGGGATAGAGAAATATCTATCTTGCTACTGGAAGTTAAAAGAAAGCTGGAGTAGCCATACTTATATTGGAAAAACTGGACTTTAAAGTAAAGGCAGTAACAAGAGATCAAGAAGGACATTATATAATAATTACAGGGTCTATGCATCAGGAAGGTCTAACAATTATAAATGTCTATGCACCGAATCTGGGAGCACTCGAATACATAAAACAATCACAAACAGAAAAAATCTTATTGATAAGAATGTGCTAATTTCAGGGGACTTTAATACTCCACTTACAGCAACAGATAGATCAATTAGACAGAAAATCACCAAAGAAACAATGGACCTATAGGACACATTAGACCAGATGGCTCTAACAGATATATTTAGAACTTTACAGCCTGAGGCTATGAAATTCACTTTCTTCTGGAGTGCACATGGTATGTTCTACAAGATAGAACACATACTGAGTCACAGAGCAGCCCTCAGTAAATATAAAAGAATTGAGATCATACCATGCATGCTTTCTGATCACAATGCTATGAAACTTGAAATCAATCACAGGAAAAAGTCTGGAAAACTTCCAAAAACAAGGAGGTTAAAGAACACCCTACTAAAGAATGAATGGGTCAATCAGACAATTAGGGAAGAAATTAAAAATTATATGGAAACAAATGAAAATGAAAAGACAACAATCCAAACTCATTGGGATGCAACAAAGACAGTCCTAAGAGGAAAATACATTGCAATCCAGGCCTATCTCAAGAAACTAGAAAAATCTCGAATGCAAAATCTAACAANAAGTTGAACAGATCAATGAAACCAAGAGTTGGTTTTTTGAAAAAATTAACAAAATTATTAAACCTGTAGCCAGGCTTCTCAAAAGAAAAGAGAGAGCAACCAAATAGACAAGATCACGAATAAAAATTGATTTATTACAACCAATCTCTCAGAAATTCAAGCAATTATCAGGGAATACTATGAAAAATTATATGACAAAATGAGAAAGAATGAAATCTGGCAATCTATAGCAACGTGGATGGAACTTGAAGGTGTTATGCTAAGTGAAATAAGTCAGGAAGAGAAGGACAGATAGAATATGTTTGCACATATAGGTGGATTAGGAGGAAGCTAACGAAGGACCATGAGGGAGAAGAAGGGGAAAAATAGTTGGGGAGAGGGAGGGAGGCAAACAATGAGAGACTCTTGAATGCTGAGAACAAACTGAAGGCTGATAGGGGTAGAGAGGAGGGGAAATGGGGTGATGGGCATGGAGGAGGGCATTGTTGGGATGAGCATTGAGTGTTATATGGAAACCAATTTGACAATAAACTATAAACGAAAAAAGAAAAGAAAAATTATATGCCAACAAACTGGAGAACCTAAGAGAAATGGACAAATTATTNAACTCAAACGGGAATAGATAGAAAATCTGAACAGACCCATAACTAATGAAGAAATAGAATCAGTTATCAAAAATCTCCAAACAAATAGGAGACCTGGGCCAGCTGGCTTCCCTGTGGAATTCTACCAGACTTTAAAATCAGAGTTACTAGCCATTCTTCTCAAGCTATTCCAAAAAATAGAAATGGAAGGTAAATTTCTCGACTCAGTATAAGAAGCCAGCATCACTTTGATTCCCAAACCAGAAAGACACCCAACAAAAAAGGAACACTTAAGGCCAATATCCCTGATGAATAGATGCAAAACTGCTCAAAAAGATACAAGCAAATTGAATTCAACAACATATAAAAAGAAGTATTTTTATTCATATGCTCAAGTGGGATTCATTCCTGGGCTGCACAGCTGGTTCAATATTCACAAATCAGTCAATGTGATACATCACATTAACAAAAGAAAAGAACCATAAGATCCTGTCAATAGATGCAGAAAAATCATTTGAGAAATATAGTATCTTTTCTTAATAAAAACCCTCAAAAAGTCAGGATAGAAGGAACTAAATTAAACATCATAAAAGCCATTTATGGAAAGCCCACAGCTAATATCATCCTAATGGGGAAAAACTGAGAGCTTTTCCCCTGAGAACAGGAACACAACAGGGATGCCCACTCACCACTGTTGTTTAATATGTGTTGGAAGTCCTAGCATTCGCAATCAGACAACAAGAGGAAATAAAAGTCAACCAATTTGGCAAAGAAGAAGTCAAACTTTCACTTTTCACAGACGACATGACACTCTATATGGAAACCTAGACAGAATCCACCAAAAGTCTGCTAGAATTGATCCATGAATTCAGCAAAGTCACAGGATACAAAATCAATGTACAAAAATCGGTTGCATGTTTATACACCCATAATGAAGCAAAAGAAAGTGAAATCAAGAAACTGATCCCATTCACAATTGCGCAAAAAAATCATAAAATACCTAGGAATAAACCTAACCAAAATGTAAAAGATCTGTATGATGAAAACTATAGAAAAATTATGATGGAAATTGAAGAAGACAAAAAGAAATGGAAAAACATTCCATGCTCATGGATTGGAAGAATAAATGTTGTTAAAATGTCAACACTACCCAAAGCAATCTACACATTCAATGCAATCCCAACCAAAATTGCACCAGCATTCTTCACAAATCTAGAACAAACAATCTTAAAGTTTGTATGAAAGCACAAAAGACGCTGAATAGCCAAAGTAATAGTGAAGAAGAAAACCAAAACAGGAGGTATCACCATCCCAGACTTTAGCCTCTACTACAAAGCTGTAATCATGAGGACAGTATGGAATTGGCAAAATAACAGACACATAGACCAATGGAATAGAAGAGAACCCAGAGTTGGACCAACAAATGTATGGCCAACCAATCTTTGAACAAGCAGGAAAGTGTATCCAATGGAAAAAAGAGAGCCTCTTTAACAGATGGTGTTGGGAAAACTGGATGGCAACATGCAGAAGAATGAAACTAGATCACTTTCTTACACCATACANCAAAATTAAACTCAAAATGGATGAAAGACCTGAATGTGAGACAGGAAACCATCAAAACCCTAGAGGAGAAAGCAGGAAACAACCTCCTTGACATCAACCACAGCAATTTCTTACTCAACACATCTCCATAGCCAAGGGAATCAAGAACAAAAATGAACTATTGGGACCTCATAAAGATAAAATGCTTCTGCACGACAAAAGAAACAATAAGACTAATAGGCAACTGACAGAATGGGAAAAGATAGTTGCAAATGACATATTGGAAAAGGCTAATATCTAAAATCTAAAAGGAACTCACCAAACCCCACACTCGAAAAGCATATAATCCAGTGAAGAAATGGGCAGAAGATATGAACAGATACTTCT
>NW_027530542.1:3521-8379 GCF_008692635.1 Crocuta crocuta | reverse complement strand
GGCAACTCCACCCTTCTAGTACTCAGAGAGAAATTCTGGAGTCACCCTGAGACCTTTCTTTCTCTCACGCTCTTTGTCAAAACCATCAGCATATTATTATCTCTGTCTTCAAAATACACCACTCGTTCCATCCTCCACTGCCATAGCACAGACCTGAGATATCATCCTCTCTACCCTGGATCATAGTAGTGGCCATCCAACTGTTATCTTTCCAGATGGCCCTCCCAGAGACGAACCTTACTGGCTCAACTATGCCATCTGTCCGTGCAAAACACACCAGGTCCTGTGACACAAAAACTCCTGACAGCATCTCTAAGACATCTTTACCACACTTGTGTTCACTAATCTCCACTAAAAGGGATCCAAAAAAAAATCCACCCCCCTTAATTTTCCTCTTGGTTTTAAACAGCCCTTCAAGGAAGAAGTCGGGAGAGGTGGTTTCTCAGGCAGACCCAGAAACGTGCACATTCAGAGCTGAGCAGGGAGGCAGCAGCAGGTGCAGCAAAGCCTCCCTGACCCAGGGCCCTGGGGAGGAGGTTTGTGTACGAGGCTGAAGCACTGTGGAAGGAGAGCTATCATACTGCTGACAGTAATAAGTCGCCACATCTTCAGCCTGGAGGTTGCTGATGGTGAGGGTGAAATCTGTCCCAGACCCACTGCCGCTGAATCGGTCGGGGACTCCAGATGCCCGGTTGGATGCCTTGTAGATGAGCAGCTTAGGTCGCTGTCCTGGTTTCTGTTGGTACCAACTTACTTCGTTGCTAACACTCTGACTGGCCCTGCAGTTCATGGTGACCCGCTGGCCCAGAGACCCAGCCAGGGAGGCTGGAGACTGCGTCATCGTGATCGCCCCGCAGGCACCTGCAATCACGAGGAGGTCATGATGATACATAGGCACTTCAGAGCAGACACACTGAAATAAGACATTTGAGGAGTGGTAACATGTCAGCGCATAATTGGAGCTATTTTGGAAATAGCCAATGTTTCTCATTATATCTTAAAAAAATGTTTTTAACTCTAAAATGATACTACTCCAAAAGGCATGTGGCAAATATGAAATTTCTCACCTGAGACCCACAGCAACAAGGATATAAGGACCTGCCTCTGTGACACCATCTTGCTGTCCCTGCCTGCCCGATGCAGCTTAGCTTACATGGCTAAGGCCCTTTTTATCAAACCTGAGCAGCTGCCCTGGGCCTGAGCGTCGGGGGGAGGGGAGTTCTATGCAAAGCACCTGGTGAGTAAAGAAGCAAACGGCATGAGCAGTGGGTTGTGAAAGTATCTAATGTAAATTTAGAGAGCCAAAATATCACCAAAGATATAGCTGTAGGACTAGAAACACCGAAGTCAACTTAGAAACTCTTAAAACAACTTAGAAGTTCAAAATGACTCCCTCATTGCCTGAAGCTGCTACCTCTATGTCCAAAGCCCTACCAGCCTCCTCTAACCCAGGAGGATGTTCAAATGTCATAGAAGAAGGAGACAGCCATTGCCTCCCAATGTGCCATACCATGGTACGAGAAGGTTAAAAGAAAAATGCAAACATAGAGGGAAAAATGGACTAGAAAACCCAGAGATGACAACAAGCTATGAAATCTGAACCTCAGTTTCTAGATACTTCTCCTACTGGATCTGACTGAGCAAATAAGAAGCAAATTACTTCGGAACAAACAATTCTTTCAATAAATATTTCCAGTTCAAGAAGACCTAGAACAAGGAACCATTATGGTTTAAGTAAGCACATCTATTTCCATATTCTTTCCAATTTAAAAGAATCATAATTTTTGCAGAAGGTTCTGAATGAATATTTTGGATAGTGTGAGGTTTATTTGTCCACCAAAGGTGGACTAGCCCCTTCTCCTTCTTCCCTATCATGACTCAAATCCCCTCCACTTTGGCAGAACCCCAAGAAAGCCAGGAAAAATCCTGGTCTTCAGCCCAATCCCCAGCTCTTCCTCCATAGGAAGGCAAATCCAGCACCACCTTTTCATTAGCTATCTCTCTCCAGCAGAAAGACTGTCAGAGAGCAAAGTGCCCTTCACCAGCTCAAAACAAGCAACTTTTATTCCCAGAAACCTCCCAAGAAAAATGCTCAGCTCTCCATCAATGGTTTGAACCTTTCTGTTCCACTTGAGACAGATTTGAGTTGACTTGTCAAAGGCTGAGATAGAGTGGGCAGTTGAATTTGAAAAGAAAAAAGGGGGAAATACAAGTTGTTGGATAATTTTTTTAATATAATTTTAATTTTTCTAATGTTTTATTTATGTCTAGGAGAATGAGAGAGAGAGACAGCATGAGCAGGGGAAAGTCAGAGAGAGAGGGAGTCACAGACTCTGAAACAGGCTCCAGGCTCTGAGCTGACAGTCGGCACAGAGCCCGACGAGGAGCTCGAACCCACGAACCGCGAGATCATGACCTAAGCGAAAGTCGGACGTTTAACCTACTAAGCCACCCAAGCGTCCCACTATATGTTGGATATTTTTTAAAAAATGGCAAAGTGCTACAAGATCTAATGGTGAGCTTCTGTTTGAAATTCAAGAATGTTGTTAAATGGGTTGAGTTTCCAGAAATGATGAGCTAGGCATTTCATATCAATAATCCTACTGAAATTATAAAATATGTTGGGAAACAGGAAACAAACAATGGAAGGAAGGAAGAGAGGGAGGGAGAGAAGAGGGTGGCAGGGAGGAAGAGAGGAAAGAAAGAAGAAAGGAAGGAAGGGAGGAATGGAAGAATGGAGGGATGTAGGGGGGAAAGGAATGGTAGGCACAGAAGGAAAATGGAGAACTTTGGTTACAACTTTTTATAAACTCTCTGACCAAAGATATTGGGTCTCTAAAGCCATTTTTATCCTGCAGCTCTGTAAGGATTCTTCAAGCCCTTGAGCTCGGTTTTGGGGCTGTGCAGAGGGCCAGAGAGATGGTAGACAGCCTCAGAACTTACTCACTTTGGGAGAAAAGTGGCACCCTAATTTGAGCTAAGTCCTAATCCTGAATTTTAGTTATTCTATTTTTTCAGATGAATGTTTCCACTTTGTGTCAAATTAGCCAATTAGTTAACTCTAGGCTCTTTCTAGAAAATTTAGCTCCAGGGTGCCAGGGTGGCTCAGTCAGTTGAGCATCTGACTTTGGCTAATATCATCATCTCGCAGTTCATGAGTTCAAACCCCAATCTGTCTCCAGCCCTACACTTGGCTCACTGCTGTCAGCACAGAGCCCACTTTGAGTCCTCTGTCTTCCTCTCTCTGCCCCTACTATAGTTCCATTCTTCGTCTCTATCTCTCTCTAAACTAAATAAAGAAAAGAAAATTTCATCCCGTCCAATGGTTGGAGAAGGCAGCTCAAGGTTGCCTGTTCCTAGTCCTACTGTTTATTCTCCAGCAGAGGGAAGGGTGAGGGTGGGGGCGTGCAATTCCCTTAAGAAACTGAACGTGCATCACCATCAGGAGTGCCTAGGATTTTGTGGCTACGGGTCTACCTCAAGTGCAGCTACTGAAACTCTTCCAGCCTTTTCTCTGAGTGGGGCGGATGAATGGTGCTTACTCGGTCAGGTGCACATTGCTGTTCTACAGGTGTCCATGTGGCTTCTGCACTGTTTCTGGGCCTAAGAATTTTCCTAAGACCCAGCTATACTCTGTATCGAGTAGACCCTAGCTGAGGATCCTTACCTCACTCTCACAAAGGGTCAATTCTCCCATCACTCAGCCCCCCCAGTTTGCCCCTAGTGGTGGTTAATTTCACCTGTCACTTTAACTAGGCTATGGCCTCCAGTGGTGTGGTCAATGACACTTAAGATGTTGTTCTGAAGGTAGTTTTTGGTATGATTAACTTTTAAATCAGTAACCCTTACATAACACAGGTTACTCTCCCTACTGAAGGAGGGAGCCTCATCCAATCCGTTGAGGGCTTTAAGAAGCAAGACAGTGGTTTCCCAAAGGAGAAGGGATTCTTTCTTAAGATGCAACAATAGAAACTCAATCTCAGTTTCCAGACTACAGATTTCCCACTCAAGGCTGCAATATCAACACCAACTTGAATTTCCAGCCTGCCAGCCTGCTCTACAGACTCTAGAATCGCTACCCCCCGCACTCTCAATTCTCACAATCTCTGTCTCCACGGATATCTCATTGCTTGTGCTTCTCTGGAGGAACCTGACTGTTACCAGTCTTCACATGCCCCAGGTCCCATCTCCTCTGCCTGGAAGAATGCCCGGCACAGCACTCGGTTCTGCCTCCACACTGTCCTTTCCATAGACCATTCTTATCACTTCTCTTACTTTTCAAAGCTCTCATGGGGCAGGACTCAACTGCATATATGGGAAATCTGGGCAGGACAGGGTGGGACATGTCTCTTCTCTCCAATTCTCTCCCCTCGGGGAAAAATATTAAGAAAAAATCCAATTGTGTTTCATATTCTTAAGTTTATTTACTTATTTTGAGAGAGAGCATAAGGGACTGTGTCCATCCAAAGGTTCCTTTCTTGACAACCCCAAAGCTGAAACCTTCAATTAATCTAATAATCAGATATCCAGGTGAAACCTGCAAAAGAATTTGTCCATAACACGGTCTTGAATCCCATCTCTGAGATACACTCTGAGTACTGCTCGAAAAAAAGAAGAAGAAGGAGAAGAGGAGGAGCCCGTATCCAGAAAATACTACTACTGCTTCTGCTACTACTAATAATAAACAGCAACAACGACAGTCTATTGCCATGTGTTGACGCTTGAAGACCTACTGTGTGTTCAGTGGTGCACTGAGGCCTTGCTCGTCTACAGTAATCAGTCACACAATAATCCTCTAGAGATGAGAGGTTCTCAGAGTTCAGGTTGTTCAAGGTACCAGTGCTTGTAGGGAAGAAGA
>NW_027530542.1:0-1850 GCF_008692635.1 Crocuta crocuta | reverse complement strand
TATGACAAATGGATCAGGGAGCAGCACAGGCCAGAAAGTAGTGATAACCTTTCACAGGTAGAGTATGTACAGTTTCCAAAAGGGCCTACAGGTGCAGAGTGACATCAGAAATAGGGATCTGTAGTAGTGACTAATCGATCGTGGCTTAATGGGGATTGAACTGATGTGTAGACCCTTGGAGAATTTCATGCATATGACTGGAAAACTCTAGGTCGCGTGAGCTGAAGCCTACAATCAAGCTTCTGACTCAGTGCCTGGACCTAAGCCAGTTCACGTGCCAGAGAGCACTGCTCGAAGGTGAAGCCACGTCCTCTTGAGAAACTTAGCCAGAGATGTTTGGAGAACTTTTGCTTCAATATTTTCTGAGAGGAACTCAGGGAATTTTCCTCAAAAAAAATTGTGAACTAGAGAGAAGAAAATATCCACATTTTCCCAGCCATGTAAGCTCTCCAAGTTTGTCTAATATCTAAGTGTGAATATGAATTTGAATATAAGCTGGTTATCAGAGGGACACCTGGGTGGCTCATTGGTTAAGCATGTGACTTTTGCTCAAGTCATGATTTCAACCTTGTGGGTTCAGCCCCGCATCAGGCTCTGCGTTGAGAGTACAGAACCTGGAGCCTGCTTCAGATATTATTTCCCTCCCTCTCTGCCCCTACACTACTCCCGATCTGCCTCTATCTATCTCAAAAAAATAAATAAATACTTAAAAAATTACAAAAACATATGACTACTTCATAAGAAATTGATTTTCTGTGATGCCTGGGCTGTCCGTCGGTGAGTGTCTGACTCTTGATTTCAGGTCAGGTCATGATCCCAAGTTGTGGAATGAGCCTTATGTTTGATTCCACGCTGATAGTGAAGCCTCCTGAGGATTCTCTTCCCTTCCTCCCCACTCCTCCACCCTTTCCACTACTCATGAACTCTCTCACTCCAAAAAAAATAAATAAACAAAGAAACTGATTTTCGTCATTCTCTCCAAACATGGAGCTTTCAATGTATCTTTCTTATTTTCTTCCCTAGATTGACATCAGAGCAGAAACAATGCTCACACAGTTTCCAAAATGTTTTTTTAGTTTTTTCATTTATTTAGTTTTGAGACAGAGCTATCACAAGCAGGGAAGGGGCACAGAGAGGAGGGAGAGAGACAGAGAGAGACAGAGAGAGAGCAGACTTCATGCTAAGCGTTGAGCCAGACACTGCTAAATCGAACTGAGCCAAAATCAAGAATCAGATGCTTAACAGACTGAATCANACATCAGAGCAGAAACAATGCTCACACAGTTTCCAAAATGTTTTTTTAGTTTTTTCATTTATTTAGTTTTGAGACAGAGCTATCACAAGCAGGGAAGGGGCACAGAGAGGAGGGAGAGAGACAGAGAGAGACAGAGAGAGAGCAGACTTCATGCTAAGCGTTGAGCCAGACACTGCTAAATCGAACTGAGCCAAAATCAAGAATCAGATGCTTAACCGACTGAATCACCCAGGTGTCCCATGNCAGATGCTTAACCCACTGAATCACCCAGGTGTCCCATGGCCTCCAACATGTCTGTGGCTCGAGGAAACAGAGCCACCATTTATAGCAAAGCCAGCCAAGCCACGACACTGATGATGATATACACCAGCATCAACATGAACCAGTACAAGCTCCTACACATATTCTTAAATGTGTCTGCACTCTTATCTCTGTGATTTCAGTGGCAGTAGGTAAAGAGCAGATTCACCCTAAGAGTTAATATGGTGAACCAGCCCTCTATCCCAGGAATAATTGCACTTAATCTTGGTGGATAATTCCTTTTATGTGCTGTTGCATTTGATTTGTATCTTAAGGATATTTGCATCTGTATTCA
>NW_027530541.1:0-554 GCF_008692635.1 Crocuta crocuta | reverse complement strand
TTCATTTTCATTTGTTTCCATATATTTTTTAGTTTCTTCTCTAATAGCCTGATTGGCCCATTCACTCTCTAGTAGGGTGTTCTTTAACCTCCATGTTTTTGGAGGTTTTCCAGACTTCTTCCTGTGATTGATTTCAAGTTTCAAAGCATTATGATCTGAAAGTGTGCATGGTATGATCTCAGTTCTTTTATATTAATTGAGGGCTGCTTTATGTCCCTGTATGGGATCTATCTTGGAGAATGTTCCATGCGCACTTGAGAAGAAAGTGAATTCCATGGCCTCAGGATGTAGAGTTCTAAATATATCTGTAATATCCATCTGGTCCAATGTGTCATTCNTATGTTTCTTTAGTGATTTTCTGCCTGGTTGATCTATCCATTGCTGTAAGTGGAGTATTAAAGTCCCCTACTATTAGCACATTCTTATCTATAAACTTGTTTCTGTTTGTGATTAATTGTTTTAAATATTTAGGTGCTCCCATTTTCGGTGCGTAGACATCTATAATTGTTAATTCTTCCTGATAATAGACCCTGTAATTATTATATAATGCCCTT
>NW_027530540.1:15200-17594 GCF_008692635.1 Crocuta crocuta | reverse complement strand
GAATCCCCTGGTGGAAACAAGTACGGTAAAGACAGCAGGATGATATTTATTACATGTTACTCCCCAGGTATTATAAGAGGAATGTTTCTGCTTTCTTGTAGAGAGGCCAAAGGCATGTCCTCCGATGCACAAGGGGAGGCCCTCCACTGCAACAGTAACATTACTTATGTTATATTGATTATTATGATGATGCAAAGGCTTAATTCCCCCACACGCGGGTGGTGGGGAGAATGCAGTTCCATTGGTGCCTAGCTGTACTTCAGGTTCACCCCAAGAGACAGCTCTCACAAGAGGAGGATTAGGAACATAAGCCCAATGAGTATATTCTATCGCTTGCGCATACATTACCTGACAGGTAGCCACAGCCATCTTATCCTCTTCTTTCCTTCGAAAATGCAATTCTGCTGCTGATAGATTTTCTTTGCTCCAAATATTCAGGAAATTGAACGTTAGTAAGGTTTAATTCAAGATGTCTTTTGGTTTCATAAATCTCTCCTGTTCCCCCTTTTTTATTTTTTCAACATACTCACGTAAAGTACGATTAGCTCTTTCAATAATAGCTTGTCCTTGACTATTGTAAGGGATACCAAAAGTATGCATTCCATGATATTGGGATAAAAAATGAACGAATTCTGCAGATTGGTAGGCGGGTGCATTATCAGTTTTCAATTCAGTTGGGACCCCCATAACTGCAAAACGAGATAATAAATGAGTAATAACAGCATCAGCCTTTTCAGGATGTAATGCAGTAGCCCATTGGAAATGTGTGCATGTATCCATAGTATGATGGACGCATTTTTATTGTCCAAAGGATGAACTAAAAATTACATCCATTTGCCATACCTGATTTGCTTCCAATCCTCTTATGTTGACACCTGGTGGGGTAAATGGTAAGGTAAAAGGTGCACAAATAGAACAAGAGCGAACAAGAAGATTTTTTTTTTAATCCTTTAGAGTTAGTATGTTGCAGACGATGCTCTTGTTTTGCTGCTTCTATAGGATAAAGTAATGCATCAGGTACACCATTTCCGAATGACAAGGGTCCAGGAAGGGCAGAATGTGCACGGATATGGGTAAAGGAAATTGATTCGGAACGCCGCAGAAGTGATCGTTGTACCTGATAAAACCATTTGTCAATATCTGTTTTAAGAGTTATAGGCAGTGAAGCCTGAGGAAGCTGCAGACAAGAGCGTCCAGCATACCGGGAATCCGAAACAATGTTAACAGGGAGTTGAGGAACGTCTTGCAAAACTAAGTAAATAGCCCACAGCTCCACACGCTGCACAGAGCAAAACGAATGGGGAAGGCAGAAGAGGCAAGTTGACAGCAGGAGGCAGAGAAAGGGAATTCGCAGTTTTAACTTTTGTGAGCTTATTAGACAGAGGAGAAGACTTAAGGTTTGTTAGGCAGTCTATATCAGTCTGGAGAAGACAAGGAACTTCCCCGAAACAAAAGGAGTTTCGGCAGCTGCTTGGGAATATTCCTTAAAGTCCCCATCCCGAGGTAAACCAGCCACAGTTGGCTTCAATTATCGCCATTAATCTGGGAAAAGAAAGAGTGAGAAGCCCTCAACATTTCCTCGAAAGAGGAAAAGAGAACAGGAGAGAGGTAACATCCCCTTCAGTCTAAATTTTTTCAGCCAGACCAATAAGGTCCCTTTTCTGAGGTTTTTCCGGATATTGGTTGGGCCCTCTTTTAGTGAGGCTATGTCACCAAGACAGACAAAGGGTTGGGGGTGCCCTCTCTAAGGAGGAGACCAGTCAGATGTCAGTTTGGTCGTGTCCCCAAAGAACTTAAGGGAAGCTTAGCTGTAGTGGTCTCAGCTTTGGAAACTATTCCGATGCCACCATAGACTGCATGCCATTTACCACAACATCGCAGACAGGCACAGTCAGACTCCATAGGCTTTTTGGGACCTTAAGGGTGCCCACCCGAGGACACAGAATCAANACCTTAAGGGTGCCCACCCGAGGACCCACAGAATCAAACCCAGCAGGCAAGCCAGACCGAATTGCATATTCACATCTATCTATATATATACACTAGAGGTTACTAGATTCCCTCTCACAGAAATTCTACAGATAAGACTAACAATGACAATGACAAACAGGACAAAACAGATACAGAAGTGGCCACAAAACAGGTTTCTGAGTTTGCTGGAGGGCCAAGCGACGTTTTGGGGTGCCCTCGGGGAGAGAAATAGCTGTGTCCAGCTTTTCATTTTATCCCCCAGACAGCAGCACATGTGCATTTAAGGATCCAGATGATAAGTTGATTTACCTCATTTTGTTCTTAATAACGAAAATGGGAGTGCTCGAGGAACTTGAGCAGTGGCCACTAGTCTTCCAACGGAATGGTTACAGAAGCCCCCATGGGAAAGAGAAGATAAGTATT
>NW_027530540.1:10413-14790 GCF_008692635.1 Crocuta crocuta | reverse complement strand
TTAGACAGAGGAGAAGACTTAAGGTTTGTTAGGCAGTCTATATCAGTCTGGAGAAGACAAGGAACTTCCCCGAAACAAAAGGAGTTTCGGCAGCTGCTTGGGAATATTCCTTAAAGTCCCCATCCCGAGGTAAACCAGCCACAGTTGGCTTCAATTATCGCCATTAATCTGGGAAAAGAAAGAGTGAGAAGCCCTCAACATTTCCTCGAAAGAGGAAAAGAGAACAGGAGAGAGGTAACATCCCCTTCAGTCTAAATTTTTTCAGCCAGACCAATAAGGTCCCTTTTCTGAGGTTTTTCCGGATATTGGTTGGGCCCTCTTTTAGTGAGGCTATGTCACCAAGACAGACAAAGGGTTGGGGGTGCCCTCTCTAAGGAGGAGACCAGTCAGATGTCAGTTTGGTCGTGTCCCCAAAGAACTTAAGGGAAGCTTAGCTGTAGTGGTCTCAGCTTTGGAAACTATTCCGATGCCACCATAGACTGCATGCCATTTACCACAACATCGCAGACAGGCACAGTCAGACTCCATAGGCTTTTTGGGACCTTAAGGGTGCCCACCCGAGGACCCACAGAATCAAACCCAGCAGGCAAGCCAGACCGAATTGCATATTCACATCTATCTATATATATACACTAGAGGTTACTAGATTCCCTCTCACAGAAATTCTACAGATAAGACTAACAATGACAATGACAAACAGGACAAAACAGATACAGAAGTGGCCACAAAACAGGTTTCTGAGTTTGCTGGAGGGCCAAGCGACGTTTTGGGGTGCCCTCGGGGAGAGAAATAGCTGTGTCCAGCTTTTCATTTTATCCCCCAGACAGCAGCACATGTGCATTTAAGGATCCAGATGATAAGTTGATTTACCTCATTTTGTTCTTAATAACGAAAATGGGAGTGCTCGAGGAACTTGAGCAGTGGCCACTAGTCTTCCAACGGAATGGTTACAGAAGCCCCCATGGGAAAGAGAAGATAAGTATTCGAGCTATACGTTCTCCAGCCANCCTTTAGGCAATGGGCCAAATATGTTTGTTCTTAATTTATAAATGCCACCTCCCGGAGACAAAAGAACATTTTCAGCGAGAGGTAAATCAGCAGCCACACTCCCTGAAGTTGCAGAGAGTAAATCTGACACCATCAAAAGTTTAGTTCGCTATTCCTGATGTAGCAGTCATCTCGAAGGGTTGTTGAAAAACAAAGGGGTTACTTGAGGAGTGGGAGGCGTAGCCACTTGAGTCCCCGGCATGATTTTAACAGTTTCCACCCTTGGAGGGCTTCATCGCCTGAGCCAAAGCAGTAGCAGAAACAGCAGCATTATGTTCATGCCCCCCCCCACTCCTGAACAAGCTCTAACATATTCAGCTGTAGAAGCGCCCTGCCCTTTGAAAGGGCCCCAAACACGTTTCCATTCCGGGTTTCCATTTTCACAAGCAAGTGTCTGCAAAAGTATCTCCGAGATTTCATCACGTCCAACATCCCGCTCAACAGCCACCCGCAATGTAGCAAGAAAATCAGGATAGGGCTCATTGGGTCCTTGTAAAGTTTTTTGTTAAGAAGGCTGAGCGTGGCCAGTAGGTACAACACAGCGCCAAGAAGCCCTAAGCAGTACCTGGCGCACCTGCTGTAAATCCTGGCCCGAAAACTGAGCCTGTTCTCTCAAGGCTCGAAACTGTCTCTCTCCCATCAATTTATCCTCCAGGGGACCAGGAGGGTTCTGTCCCTCATTAATTTGAGCCTGCTTTCGGGCTTCCTCTTCCCACCACCTCCTTAACTGCAGAATGCCATGCAAGGGCTTGAGTGATAGCACTACATAGAGTCCACAATTTCAAAGGGATTATGTTACCCTTCTGATGCTGTTGCCGTAATTCCTTCTGTATTAATTTCCATTCCTTTGAGTTTACTTGTACTTCGGGTTGGCACTTAAACCCATAACAATGCTGCTCCACAAGGCAAAATAACTCAGATAAATGGCGACTAGATGCCTTCACCCCGATGGAGTGGAGAAGTCCTTTGGCTAGCTCCATGTATTGTGCCTTTGGTGATGGGCAATTCCCCATAATTTTCCAGAAAGTTCCCCTGCCTTGGACCTACAGTCCCCGAGGGGTCCTCCCCCTTTCGGATTCGTTCACCCTCTGCCCCGCGTGTGGGCGCCAGATGGTGCGGACGACATGACCCAAAGGACAAGGCACACACAAAAGACAGACACAGACACAACTCCGGCCGGAGGACCGATTCTACGCAAGCCCCTCTTGCGGTTATTTTATACCCCGGGAACTGGAGACAAACTGAAACCTACAAGATGCATTCCTTTACCAATTAAGGGCACGTAGCCAAACCCATGTCAAGGACAGGGGGGAGCAAAGGGAGGAAGCAACCACAACATGTTTCCTCAGAGGCCTGCCCACAATTGCAGCCTTCTCCTTACTTCTAAGGAGGGCATGTTCCCTCGTTTGCGAGCGGACCATTAACCTTGGATATTGTGTGCAGGCCTCCTGGCAGAGCATCCTGTTTGCAGGCATGCTTTGCCCAGGCAGGGAGCCCCGCGTGCAGGCACATCCCCGCGTCCCTAACCACGCTTGCTTGTGGTCACTGCCGGGCTCCCACAGAGCTACTAATGATTTTGTGTACTAGATTAACATTCTAATAAATATTCTTTTTTTAATAAATAGTTTATTGTTAAGCAGGTTTCATACAACACCCAGTGCTCATCCCAACAAGTGCCCTCCTTCATGCCAATCACCTACATCCCCCACACACCCATCAGTTCTCTGTTTGTTCTCAACAGTCAAGAGTCTTTCATGGTTTGCCTCCCTCTCTTTCCCCCACTATTTCCCCCTTTCTTCTCCCCCAGGGTCCTCCGTTGAGTTCCTCCTAATCCTCCTATATGTGCAAACATATGGTAGCTGTCTTCTGCCTAACTTAATTCGCTCAGCATAACCCCATCATGTCCATCCATATTGCTACACATGGCCAGATTTCATGATTCCTCATTGCCATGTAGTATTCCATGGTATAGATAAACCACATCTTCTTGATCCATTCGTCCGTTTATGGACACTTAGGCTCTTTCCGTGTTTTGGATATTGTTGAGAGTGCTGCTATGAACACTTGGGTCCATCTGCTTCTATGCATCACCACTCCTATATCTCATGGGTAAATTCCTAGTAGTGCTATTGCTCGGTCATAGGTGAGTTCTAGTGTTAATTTTTTGAGGAACCTCCATACTGTTTTCCAGAGGGGCTGCACCAGTTTACATTCCCCACCAACAGTGTAGGAGGGTGCCCGTTTCTTCATATCGAGTGCAACATACGGAGTTCCTTACTTCTCTGACATCTTGCCACTCCTCCTAGTAAATATTCTTAATTGCTTCTTTTAATGAGCTTGTACTATATACGATTTATATTAATATTTTAAAATCTTTATTTTCAAGACAGANGACAGAACGAGAGACACAGAGGGAAGGGGGATCCCCCTCTGCGGGAAGCTGCAGTGAGTCTAGGGGGGGAAAAAGAAAGCGTGGCTGAAACTACTCAAGATTCTTTTCCTGTCACTGGAGAAGAGAAAAACCTCCGCTCAGGACACAGAGGGATCCAGTTTCGGCTCTCCAGCTGACCCTAGGCTGGATGCACTCATCCCAGGCGACCCCTGAAAAAATTGCATCCCGCTCGCCAGCTTGACCTGGAGGGGACGCGCAGCAGTTGCGCCTTTCTGCTTCTGGCTTCCCTGGATCCCCAGTGGGGAGGCCAGAGGCTTGAAACTGCTCTGAGGGATTGGCCTGCAAGTTTACATTTTGGGCGACAAGACACAGAAGGGCCCTTTTCCTGCTGTCCAGCTGACCCTAGGCGGGATGCACTGGTCCCAGGCCACACAGGGTAAAACTGCTCCTCCCTCTCCAACCCTACCTGGAGGGGACGCGCGACAGCAGTGCCTTTGTGCTTCTGGCTCTGCTGGATTCCCAGGGGGAATGCAATGCTCTGAGGGATTTTACCACAAGTTTATATTTGGAGTGATGGGACACAGAGGGACCCGGTTTCCTGCTGTCCAGCTGACCCTAGGAGGGATGCAGTCGTCCCAGGCAACTCCGAATGAAACTGCGAGTGTCCATCAACGGACGAATGGATCAAGATGTGGTTTATCTATACGATGGAATACTACATGGCAATGAGAAACAATGCAATCTGGCCCATTGTAGCAACATGGATGGACATTGAGGGTGTTTTGCGTAGCGAAATAAGTCAGGCAGGGAAGGATAAATATCACATGTTTGCACGTATAGGAGGATTAGGAGGAACTTAACGGAAGACCATGGGGGAGAACAAGGGGGGAAATGGTGGGGGAAAGGGAGAGAGGCAAACCATGAGAGACTCTTGAATG
>NW_027530540.1:1292-10391 GCF_008692635.1 Crocuta crocuta | reverse complement strand
CTCTCTTTCTAGTTCCTATAGGTGCGCTGTTAGATTTTACACCTGCACTTTTTCTACTTTCTTGAAATAGGCCTGGAGTGCAATGTACTTGCCTCTTAGGACTGCCTTTGCCGTATCCCATAGAAATTGGATTCTTGTATTTTCATTTTCATTTGTTTCCATATTTTTTTGAATTTCTTCCTTCATTGCCTGATTGGCCCATTCATTCTTTAGTAGGGAGTTCTTTAACTTCCATGTGTCTGGAAATTTTCCAGACTTCTTCCTGTGATTGATTTCGAGTTTCATAGCATTGTGATCTGAAAATGTGCATGGTATGATCTCAATTCTTTTATATTTATTGAAGGCTGCTTTATGTCCCAGTATGTGATCTGTCTTGGGGAATGTGCCATGCACGTTTCAGAAGAAAGTGAATTCCATTACCTCAGGATGTAGACTTCTAAATGTATCCGTCAAAACCATCTGGGCCAATATGTCATTCAAGTCCATTGTTTGTTTAGTGATTTTCTGTCTACTTGGTCTATCCATTGCTGTAAGTGCAGTTTTAAAATCCCCTGCTATTACCACATTTTTATCTATAAGTTTGCTTCTGTTTGTGATTAAAGTTTTATATATTTGGGTGCTTCTGTATTCAGTGCGTAGACATTTATAATTGTTAGCTCTTCCTGATGGATAGACCCTATAATTATTATATAATGCCCTTCTTCATCCCTTGTTACTGCCTTTATTTTAAAGTCCAGGTTGTCTGATATAAATATAGCTACTCCAGCTTTCTTTTGACTTACAGTAGCATGATATATATTTCTCCATCCCTTGACTTTCAGTCTGAAAGTGTCCTCAGGTCTAAAATGTGTTTCTTGTACACAGCAAACAGATGGATATTTTTTGTTTGTTTGTTTGTTTTATCCATTATGCTATCCTATGGCTTTCATTGGAGCATTTAGTCCATTTACATTCAGGTTTATTATTGAAAAATATACGTTTTGAGCCATTGTGTTCTTTGTAGGATTCATGCTTATGGTGGTGCTTCTTTTACCTTGCATTCCTTGCAACATTTCCCTCATAGAGTATCCCTCAGAATTTCTTATAGGGCTGATTTAGTGGTGACAAATTCTTTCAATTTTTATTTGGAAAAGCTTTTATCTCTCCTATTCTTAATCACAGGCTTGCTGGATAGAGGGTTCTTGGCTGCATACTCTTTCTGTCCATCACATTGAAGATTTCTTGCCATTCCTTTCTTGCCTGCCAAGTTTCAGTAGATAGGTCTGTAACAACTCTCATAGGTTTCCCTTTGTATGTTAGGGCCTTCTTATCCCTAGCTGTATTTATAATTCTTTCTTTGTCCTTTTCTTTTGCCAGTTTCACTATGATAAGTCATGCAGAAGATCAATTCACGTAAGTCTGAGGGGAGTTCTCTGTGCCTCTTGCATTTCAACGTCTGTTTCCTTCCCCAGATTGGGAAAGTTCACTGCTATAATTTGTTCAAGTACTCATTCAGCGCCTTTCCCTCTTATGTTATTCCTCTTCTGGAATTCCTATGATACAGATATTGTTCTGTTTGATTGTATCAATCAGCTCTCGAACTCTCCTCTCGTGTTCCCGGGTCTGCTTATCTCTCTTTTTCTCAGCTACCTCTTTTTCTATAATTGTGTCTTCTAATTCACCTACTTTCCTCTCTGCATCTTCAATCCGTGCATTGGACACCTCCGTTTTATTATGTATCTCATTGATAGCTTTTTCAAATTCATCACAACTATTTTTAAGGTCCATAGTCTTTTAGCAATAGTTTCTCTGATGTCTTCCATGCCTTTTTCAAGCCCAGCAATTGATTTTAGGACTCTTGTTCTAAATTCTTGGTCAGTTATGTTGCTTATATCTGTTTTGAGCAGTTCTTTAGCTGCCATTTCTCCCTGAATATATTTAGAGGAGAGTTCTCCCGTATCGTCTTTTTGTTTAGCTTTCTATCTCTTGTTAGTTTTAAAAGCTTATTATGCACTCTGCACCTGCGAGTACTGCTATATTGAAGAAGGCTCTTTGACTGTCAGAGACTNTTTGGCTTGTTTCTTGAGGTAGCCCTGGCAACGCAAACAGGCAGACAAACACACAGGGAACAAAGGCACACAAATGCACATACAAATCCAACAAACACGGAAACCAAAAGGAAAAAAGAAAAAGAAAAAAAGAAGTGTCAAAAAAAGAGGAAGGAGGGTAGACAAATAATAAAAATAAAAATAAATTTAAAAAAAGAAAATTAAAAAAAAAGANCTATAAATAAATAGCCGGGTGCATGCAGTGCTGATGGAAGAGCATATACAAAGAGAGAAATGACAGGGTGGGAGGAAGCGAAATTGGATGAGAAATTCCCAGGCAGAGAAACTAAGAGGCTTAATTCAGAAAGAGAAAGAGGGGAATATGGTTAGAGGTGAGGAGAAAGAAACGAAAATAATGTTACTCAGAGAAACTATATAGTCTGATTACTCCAGAGAGAGAGAGATAAAAAGGTAGCAGTTTAGGTATAGAATATACCTAAACCAGTGACCAAAGTGCCCAGTCGAGGGTTACAAATGAGACAAGGGAAAATATATCTCAATAGAAAGAATTGATCTANCCTGGGGTGGTTCCCTGAGGTCCTGCCTTGGAGGCTGTGGGGAGAAAAATGGCGGTGCCCCAATCCTTTCTCCAACCAAGCATTGCAACTCACTCTTTTGGATCCGATCCCCCTCTGCCACAGGGTAGCCACTGTGGGCCTTGCTCTATATCCCAAACCAGGCCTCATTTCCAGATCTTAGTCTGCGTGCCCCAATTGATATCGACCTAAATATAAACCCGCAGGCCGAGTCCCTCTGAACAGTGTCAAGCTGGCCGCCTCCCCACTGGGAATCGAGTGGAGCCAGAAGAGCAGCAGCATGACTTTAGGCTCACGGCTTCCACTCCAGGTCTAGCTGGCTAGCGAGCAGAGGGGTGGTTTCGCCTGGGGTCGTCTGGGACCAGTGCGTCTGGCTCAGGTTCAGCTGGACAGCAGGAAACTGGATCCCTCTGTGTCCCAAGCTGAAGTTTTTTCTTTTCTCCAGGGACAGGGACAGTTTATTGAGCAGTTTCAGCTGCTCTTCTTTTCCCCTAGACTCACCACAACTCCCTCCCCTCCCTCCGTGTTTCCTGTCCCTGCCATTTTTATCTTCCCCAGTTCACACTCATGTTATAAGGTTTTATCAGCGAGCTCTGTCTCCTTTTCCTCCCAAACTCCTGGATTCTGTAAGGGTTTCTATGGCTTCAGGCCTTCTCCGTTTGAGAGATGGGGGTGAGTGAAATGTACGGAGCTACCTACCTCTCTGCCATCTTGCCTCTCCTCCTTTTTTTTTAATGTGGGGAAAACAGAAGGGGGTGGAGCATGGAACACTTCATGCAGTCATAAGGTCTTAGGGGCTAAGTGGACTCAGGTCAGCCTGCTGTAACACGAACAGATTTACACATTTATTGTCGAGTAATAGATTTGAGTCAGTGGTTGGAGAAGAATCCAAGAAAACTTTTATTCATTGCTGTTCTAGTCTGTCCCAAAAATTGTCATTGCACAGCACCACCTCTTGAATATTATCTAATGCCATTTTTTATTATCATATTTACTCTATTTTCATTATTATACAAATTTGAGTTAGGTTTAATTTTGACAGAGTACAACATTTTAAAAGTTGCTTGCCTAACTGACATTTGTCTCAAAAAAATCCTATCAGTATGACTTCTTATTGTGGTTAATTAGTGTTGTGAAAGATTAAAAAATTGTTTTCATTTACTGTGCTTATTCTAACTTACTTAAACTTTTTGTTTTCCTCTGATATTCCAAAAGTATTTGATGGCATATGTCCCTAACAGATACTTAGATGAGATTAAAAATACTTAACTGAAACGTAAATGATTGCTTTTAATATTTCAAATTTTAAATTATACTGAGTCTTTTTTGAAAAGCAATTTGAGCATTTTAAGAATTACTAAGGAAGCTTATTGTCTCACAAATGTTAAAACTTTTTCTAGGGTCACTCTTATATATCTCTAAACTTAGATTTTATGAAAATTAGGTAATCAATACTGATTACAATTATGATGCATTTCTGAGCAAAGATTTTTAACTGCAAATTGGCCAATTCTTATTTTTATAGGGCTTTTAAACATTCTTAAAATGAAAATCAAACAAGCAATATTATGTAGACAGTAAGTATAGTAAGTAATCATAATAATCAGAACACTTATATGCACCTTGCTATATTATTAATTATGCCATTACTATTTGTTCTAAAGTAAATGCCTGCCCTGTCTACTGGGATGTTGTGAGGTTACAAGAAAAAAATGGATATAAATGCATTGGCAAATGAAAAGTGCTGTACCATATAAAAGAATTGCTATTCCTGTTTAGGTCTGAAATAGTCTATCCGTGAGCTAAAGATTGGAAAATGTAGCAAATTTTAAGTGTGTGTGTGTGGGAGACAAAGAAAACATTTAAATTTGGATTCATATTTGTGTGATAGACGTCTTCAAGAGTATAGTTAGTATGAATATAAATTGACATATGTGTGGTTCTACAAATACCTTTCTTTCTAGATTTGATTTTAAAGTATAGAAAAAATTGCTATAGCAACAAACTTATTTATGAGGACATATATAACAAAGGAAAGGCCATGGGAATTGTATGGGAACAAACTTTATACACTGAAATAAGATCCATGTTTCTTTTTGTGAGACCTAAAAAGCAGAAAGAAACAAATATACATCCATTGTAAGATTTTGCTTTCAAATTAACTTCATTGCTTGTCTTTGGAAGTTTTCAGTTACTGAGAATTATTATACATATACTGGTGCCATAGAAGAGGTACTATAATTAACCAACTCCAATGCGTACCTTCCTGATTGGTAACCTGAGGCTGCGTGGGTTTGTGTTGACAATTTACAAATAGCTCTGTTAAGACCTATGTGCAATCTCTGTAGATGCATAGCCATTAATCACAGCCATTAGCAGACCTCCTAGAGTGCCTTACAGTGGCTTTTAATGTATGTTTTTCTAACTGGAAGTTGTAGCACCTCTGTAAACTACCAGATGAATAACTATTTTGGTGCTGTCTGCTTGAGAAGGGAAAGCCCTCTAAATATTCCTCTGAACGGTCAGCACAAAAAAGCATGAGAAATATATTATTACTTGTTTCTAAGCCCTCCAAGACTAAAAATTATTCCATGTTTTTACTACAAAGGAAGATGGCTCCAAATGGTGTAAATCATATTTTTATTCACATTTTCCCAAACCTATATTTAAAATAGTGTCATTTCTTCTACTCAGAGCTGTTGTTTATTGCTTTTCTGTGTGTAGTTCCTTAACAACGACCAATTTTCTTGCCTCTCAGATGGCTTCTGTGGAGACATTTATGTCCATTATGCAAAAAATTTGTAGTGTAACAGAGGCTTAATAAGCACAAAATCTGACAAAATATCCACCATAACCAAAGAATCAAATCGTGGAGTTGGCCACATTCATTAAGTTTTAAGATCTTTATTATCTTTGAGGGCCTTTTAGGCTTTAATACACAAACATACAAGAATGAATATTATTTCAAAATGACATTAAGCTTCTGGTCAAAGGTAATATTCTCAGACTATTAGGGCCTGAATATTACCATATTCAGGCATTGTGAATAATGCTTAAAAATAACTAATATTAAAATCATAAATTGGCAATAAGGAAATCTGTGTTTTGTACATAGTAAATAGCACTAGTAGGGGCACCTGGGTGGCTTAGTCGGTTAAGCGTCCGACTTTCGCTTAGGTCATGATCTCGCGGTTCGTGGGTTCGAGCCCCGCATCGGGCTCTGTGCTGACTGCCAGCTCAGAGCCTGGAGCCTGTTTCAATCTGTGACTCCCTCTCTCTCTGACCCTTCCCTGCTCACTCTGGCTCTCTCTCTCTCCTAGAAATAAATTTAAAAAAAAACATTAAAAATATTAAAAAAGAATATTGAAATATCTTTGCAGACTAAGAATAAATCACACTCGATTGTGGAGAATGATACTTTTAATGTACTGATGGATTTGATTTGCTAGTATCATATTGAGAATTTTTGCAGCAATGTTCATCAGGGATATTGGCCTGTAATTTTCCTTTTAACTGGGGTCTTTGTTTGGTTTTGAAATCAAAATATTGCTGGCTTCATAGAATGTGTTTGGAGGATTTCCTTCCATTTCTTTTTTTTTTTTTTGAAATGAGAAAAATAGGCACTTGCTTTTTAAAAAATGTTTGGTAGAATTCTTCTGGGAAGCCATCTGGCCCTCGACTTTTGTTTGTTGGGATATTATTTATTAGTGATACAATTTCTTTGCTGGTTTTGGATCTGTTAAAATTTTTATTTCTTCCTGTTTCAGAATAGGTAGTTTATATGTTTCTAGAATTTATCCATTTCTTTCATATTGCCCAATTTGTTGGAATATAATTTTTCATACTATCCTCTTATAATTTTATTTCTGTGGTGTTGGTTGTGACCTCTTCTCTTTCATTCATTGTTTTATTTATTTGGGTCATTTCTATTTTATTTTTGGTAAGTCTGGCTAGAGGTTTTTCAATTTTATTAATTCTTTCAAAGAATAAGGTCTTAGTTTTATTGATCTGTTCTACTGAATTCTTTTGTCTCTGTATCATTTATTTCTGCTCTAATATTTATCATTTCCCTTCTGCTGGTTTAATGCATAATTTTCTCTTCCTTTTCTAGCTTCTTTAGGTGTGAGGTTAGGTTGTGTATTTGAGAATTTTCTTGCTCCTTGAGCTAAGTCTGTATTGCTATATATTTCCCTGTTAGGACTGCTTTTGCTGCTTCCCAAAGGTTTGAACTATCATGTTTGTAATTTCATTTGCTTATTTTTCTTTTTAATTTCCTCTTTAATTTCCTTGTTCATTCACTCATTCGTTACTACAATGTTTTTTAATGTCCATGTATTTGTGATCATTCCAAAGTCTTTTTCTGTGGTTGACTTCAGGTTTAAGAGCGTGTGTAGGGCGCCTGGGTGGCTCAGTCGGTTAAGTGTCCGACGTCGGCTCAGGTCATGATTCCCTGGTTTGTGGGTTCAATTCCCACATCGGGTTATGTGTTGGCAGCTCAGAGCCTGAAGCTTGTTTGATTCTGTGTCTCCCTCTCTCTGTGCCCAGCCCCCTCTCATGCTCTTTCTCTCTCTGTCTCAAAAATAAATAAAACTATTAAAATTTTTTTTTGTTAGTTTCCTGAGGAACCTCCACACTGTTTTCCAGAGGGGCTGTACCAGTTTACATTCCCACCAACAGTGTAGGAGGGTGCCCGTTTCTCCACATCCTCGCCAGCATCTAGAGTTCACTAGAGGCATTTCTTGATGACAGAGCTTAGCCAGAAAACTTGCTCAACAGCAAAGTGTAGCTTGTGGCTCTGCCCACCTCTGATATACTGTTTTTGCCCCCAAATAATAGCAGAACATAGCTTAAGATATCACCCAACTAAGAAACAATGCAAAGCCAAGCCCAGAGCCCTGCCCAATTACGGGATCCAACCAGTTGCACAACCCTGCCAATAAACACAGCCTGTGACCACACCTGAGTAGAGGTGATTGCAAAGCCCAGCTAATGTCCCAGCCTGATCTTGGGGAACATATATTTGCTCCATGAAATTATAAAGTACACCCAACAACACACTTAAACAAGGAGATCAGCCAACAGTACCAAAAAACAATAGAATACAGACAGCAGCATTCCCTTAATTTCAGAGCATGAGGAATGGCCTTGATCAACTAGACACACATACAGCTTGTCTTGCCTGTACAAGGTGCTGCTAATTAACTCATGCAGATCAGAATTGAGCTAACTATTGCACAGATAACAATGCAAGAAATCATTGCATTCAAATGAACAGATACCAATCCACAAAATACTCAAGTGCATATATACCAATGCAATAAATAAGGGATCACAAAGAATCAGGAAACATGACACCACCAAAAATAAAAACTAACAAACAAAACACTCCAAGAACGGACCTCAAAGAAATTGAAAAATAAGAATAATCCAAAGAATTCAGAATAATCTATAGAAGTCCAGTGAGAGTATTTTAAACAAGAACAACAGGCAACTAAATAAAATTTGGAGAAAAAAAATACATGAGAAAAATTAGTACCATAACAAAGAAATAGAATTAACTTTTAAAATCCTACAGTTGAGGGGCATCTGGGTGGCTCAGTCAGTTAAGCGTCAAACTTTGGGTTAGGTTATGTATTAACAGTTCATACGTTTGAGCCCCATCTCAGGCTCTGTGCTGACAGTTCAGGGCCTAAGCCTGCCTCAGATTCTGGGACTCCCTCTCTTTCTTCTCCTCCCCAGCTCACTTTCTGTCTCTCTCTCACAAAAAAAAAAATACTAAAGTTGAATACAATGAATGGGCTAGCAAATTCAATAGAGAGCTTCAATATTAGACTCAAACAAGCAGAAGATACAATAAGTGAACTGGAAGATAGGTCACTTGACATTATCCATTCAAAGGACCAACCACTGCCCATAGCAAGCAAGGAGAGCCTCTGCAGATTGAACAGCCTTGAAGGATAGAGCAGCCAAAACACAACATTATAGCATATGTATCACAAACCAGAGACCCTACCTGAGGTACCAGACCCTGGACATTACATGTCTACACTATGCAAAAAGAAACTACACTTTTAATGCAATCTGCATCAAAATACCAACACAGTTTTCATGGAGCTAGAATAAACAATCCTGTTTTTTGTGGGACCATAAAAGATTCAGAGTAGCCAAAGAGTATTGAAAAAGAAAATGAAAAATGGAAGAATCACAATTCTAGACTTCAAGTACTATTACAAACTTGTAGTAATGAAAACAGTATGGTACTGGCACAAAAATAGACAAATAGATCAATAGAACATAAAGGAAAACTCATAAACAAGCTCAAAATTATATGGACAACTTACCTTTGACAAAACAGGAAAGAATATTCAATGGGATAAAGAGTCTCTTCAACAAATTATGTTGGGAAAACTAGACAACTACATGCAAAAGAATGAAACAACCACTTAAAAAATAACACCAAATACAAAATAAATTCA
>NW_027530540.1:0-1266 GCF_008692635.1 Crocuta crocuta | reverse complement strand
AAGGTGGATTAAATTTTAAATGTGGGACTTGAAACCATACAAATCCCAGGAGAAAAGAGAAGTAGTAACCTCTTTGACATTAGTCATAGCAACTTCTATTTAGGTATGTTTCCTGCAGCAAGGGAAATTAAAACAAAAATAAACTGTTGGGACTTCATCAAAATAAAAAGCTTCTGCAAAGCAAAGGACACAATTTTAAAAAAAACACCTAAAAGGCAACTTACAGAATGGAAGAACATATTTACAAATGACATATCCAATAAATGGTTAGTATAAAAAATATATAAAAATCATATAAAACTCAACACCCAACACCTGAAAAATCTAATTAACACATGGGCAGAAGACACTAAAGGATATTGTTACAAAGAAGACATACAGATGGCTAACAGAGACATGAAAACATACTCAACATCACTCATCATCAGGGAAATGCAAATCAAAACTACAATGAGATGTCACCTCACACCTGTAAGAATGGCTAAATTTAACAACACAAGAAACAACAGGTGTTGGTGAGGATGAGGAGAAAGTAGGTCCGTCTTGCACTGTTAGTGGGAGTTCAAACTGGTGCAGTCACTCTGGGAAACAGTATGGAGATTCCTCAAAAAAGTAAAAATAAACCTACCCTACCATGCAACAAATGCTCTAATAGGTATTTACCCAAAGGATACCAAAAAAACTGATATGAAGTTATACATGCACCCCAATATTTATAGAAACATATCTACAATACCTAAATAATGGAAACAGTCCAAGTGTCCATTGACTTATGAATGGAAAAAGAGGAAGTGGTACACACACACACACACACACACACACACGCAATGGAATATTACTAAGGGATAAAAAATAAAGTATTGCCTTTTGCAGTGATGTGGATGGAGCTAGAGAGTATTATGTTAAGTGAAATAAGTCAGAGAAAAACAAATACTTAATGATTTCACTCATGTGTGGATATAAGAAACAAAATGAATGAGGAAAGGGAAAAACAGAGAGGGAAGCGAACCAAGAAACAGACTCAACTACAGAGAATAACCTGGTGGTTACCAGAGACAAGGTGGGTGAGGGGATTGGTAAAATAGGTGATCAGGATCAAGGAGTGCATTTGCTGTGATGAGCACAGAGCGTTCTATGGAATGTTGAATCACTGTATTGTACTCCTGAAATTAATATCACATGTATATTAAATAACTGGAATTTAAATACCTAAAAAAATAAGGGTAGGGGCAAGATGGCGGAGAAGTAAGGAGCTCCGTACTTGCA
>NW_027530539.1:239-450 GCF_008692635.1 Crocuta crocuta | reverse complement strand
ACTTATGAAGGAAATTGAAAAAGACACAAAGAAATGGAAAAACATGTCAATGCTTACGGATCGGAAAATAAATATTGTTAAAATGTTATTACTACGCAAAGCAATCTACACACTCAATGCAATCCCAATAAAAATTGCACCAGCATTCTTTTCAAAACTAGAACAAACTCTCCTCAAATTTGTATGGAACCACAAAAGACCCCGAATAACC
>NW_027530539.1:0-225 GCF_008692635.1 Crocuta crocuta | reverse complement strand
AGAAGAAAATCAAAATGGGAGGCATCACAATCCCAGACTTCAGCCTCTGCTACAAAGCTGTAAGCATCAAGACAGTATGGTATTGGCACAAAAAACAGGCACATCGAATAAAGAACTTAGAATTGGACCCAAAAATGTACAGCCAAGTAATCTTTGACAAAGCAGGAAACAGTATCCAATGTAAAAAGACAGCCTCTTTAACAGGTGGTGCTGGGAGAACTGGAC
>NW_027530538.1:0-20509 GCF_008692635.1 Crocuta crocuta | reverse complement strand
TTTAAATGTTTATTATTTATCTTTGAGAGAGAGAGAGAGAGAGAGCCTNACCTAATTCAGACTGTAAAGTTTTAACATGCACCTATTTGACAGGGGAGTAGAGTTCCTTAAGTTTTATATTTCCATAAATATTTTTAAAAATGTTAAAGCTGATTTTTGAGATAGAGATAGAGAGCATGAGAAAGAGAGGACGAGAGAAAGAGGGAAACATGGCAACTGAAGCAGGCTCACAGAAACTGAGCTGTCAGCACAGAGCCGGACATGGGGCTCAAACTCAGGAACCGTGTGATCATGACGTGAACCGAAATTGGATGCTCAACTGACTAAGCCACCCAGGTCCTTGCCCCTCCCTCACACATACTGATGCCTATAGCTACTACCACAATCAGGATACAAAGCTGCTCTCCCACCATATACAATGTCTCTAACTCTCTGCATTGGAAGTCTTGCCTTTCACCAAACCTTAAACCCTGACAACTCCAGGGTATACTCTCCACCACTGCAGTTCTGCCATTTTGAGTAGATCATATAAATGGAATTTAAAGTGTGTAAGACTTCATATTCAGGTCAGATTTTTTGCTCAGTAGAATTATCTCAAGGTCCTTCCTGGATGTTTCATGGATCATTGATTGGTTCTCGTTTTAAGGCTAAGTATCCCATTGTACTGATGTACCTTAGTCTTTTATATGTTCACCGATTGAAGGATAGTTGAGTTATCTTAAATTCTGAGCTGTTACAAATAAAGCTGCCATGTGCATTCATTTGGGGTGCTTTGGCATTTCTTTTCTTTAAATTCCTAGGAAAAGTCTGCTTGATCATATGGTGAGTGTGTATTTAACTACATAAAAACTGACAAATTGACTTCCAGAGATCCTGGATCATTTTACTTTCTCACCACCCATGTGTGAGAAATCCGATTGCTTGATATCCTCACTATTACTTAGTATTTTCTATTTCTATTTTGGTAGTTTCTATTTTGGCTGTTACAATAGGTGTGTAGCTACATCTCAGTGGTGCAGGAATTCACATTTCCTTAATGGGCACTCATGGTGAACATAGCTGCACTGGCCTATTTCCCATTCACAGGTCCCCTTTCGTGAAATGTGTTCAAGTTCTATGCACATTTTCTAGCTAGACTTTTCTGTTTTTTTGGTCACTCACCATACTCTTTCTTGTTTCATTATGGTACAAGTCTTTTGTCAGGTGATTTGCAAACATGCAAATCTTATGGTCTATGGTTTTGTTACCTGTCTTTATTTTTAAAAATCTATTTAAATTTATTCATTTACTTTTGAGAGAGAGAGAGAGCATGGGAGTAACAAAGTGAGAAGAAGAGAGCATCCCAAGCAGGCTTCACACTGTCAGCATGGAGCTCAATATGGCGCTCTAACACATGAACTGTGAGATCATGACCCGAGCCAAAATCAAGAGCCAGATGCTTAACTCACTGAGCCACCCAGGTGCTCCTTACCTGTTTTAAACAGTGTCTCTTGTAAAGCAAAAGGTTTTACTTTTGATGAAGTACAAGTGACCAATGCTTTCTTTATGGATCTAAAGTTAGGTGCAAACACACTTGATGGTGGGGTGGAAGGGCACACCATACAGCCTTGCTGGCTCTGTAGCCTGCAAAAGAAGGTAGATGATAAGATCAGGTCAATTAAAGGTTTTACAGTTCTGCTCTCTTTTCTTCCCAGTGAGCCATGGAACACTGAATTTCCACGGCTACACTCAAGGAATCAGAGACAGCACCTCAGCCTATATAAACCATGGGTTGAGGTAGTTGAGGCACTCTCACCCCAGAGAATTTAATAAACACTGGAGAACCCTTTAGGGGCACCTGGGTGGTTCTGTTGGTTACATGCCTGACTTTTGCTCAGGTCATGATCTCACAGTTTGTGGGTTCAAGCCCCACAACAGGCTCTGCGTGGGGAGCAGGGAGCCTGCTTTAGGTCTTCTGTCTCCCTCTCTCTGCTTCACCCCAGCTTGCACGTTCTCTCTCTCAAAAATAAATGAATATTAAAAAAATTTAAACACCTCAGAACCCTTTAAAGATAAGTACTAGAATTTTTTATTATCATTTTAATAAAGTATAAAGAATGGACAACAGAAGGTTTATTACCACAGTGAATCACATGGTAAGACTAAAAAGGTTTTCATGGAATTTTTGAAGATGTCTATGTATATAGGATCAGAAAATCACTAACACACTGAGTTGGTACATTTTCTTACTGTTCTGTATATATCTTTTTTTTTTATGTTTTTTATTTATTTCTAGGAGAGAGAGAGAGAAAGACAGCGTGAGCAGGGGAGGGTCAGAGAGAGAGGGAGTGACAGACTCTGAAACAGGCTCCAGGCTCTGAGCTGGCAGTCAGCACAGAGCCCGACGCGGGGCTCGAACCCACGAACCGCGAGATCATGACCTAAGCGAAAGTCGGACGCTCAACCGACTAAGCCACCCGGGCGCCCCCTGTTCTGTATATATCTTAGTATAATTGAGGGTCGAGCAAAGTCACTGTGGTTGCCACTGTGATGCTACACAATGTCAAAAGATCAAGAGCTCACAGAATCATCTGGTTTGGCACTTTTCCTTTATAAAGTAAATATTTTTTAGACAGAGGATACGTACACAAAGTCTGGGTGGTGAAGAGAAGGAACAGGTAAGTCTGTTTATTATCTGACAGCCTGCTATGGCCTGAATATTAGTGTCCCCTCCAACATTCCTACATTGAAACCTATGTGATTAGGTCCTGAGGGAGGAGCTCTCATGAAATGGCACCAAAGAGATCCTTCACCCCTTCGACCATGTGAGGATGCAGTGAGAAGTCAGCAGGCGGCAATCCTGAAGAGAGCCTTCACCAAGCCGACCATAGCGGCATCCTGATGCTAGACACCTACCCTTCAGAACTGAGAAATTTCTATTGTTTATAAGCTACACAGTCTGGTATGTTGTTACAGCAGCCTGAATGGACTAAGACACAGCCTGTCACCTGTCCTGGGCACCATGCCTTCTGTTGCAGGCTCTTCGTCTCACATTTAGCCTGGGATCGTATTATTTACAAGGGGTCCAGTTGGGCAAAATCTCAGAGCTTGTAGGGAGGTGATCCTGCTAGAGAGTCTTAGTCAAGGAGCAATAATCACATATGAAGATCTGCATGAGGGAGGACTAAAGTGACCACAGACCTCAGAGCATAGGGACGCCGGAGTGGCTCAGTGGGTTAAGTGTCTAATTCTTGGTTTTTGCTCAGGTCATGATCTCAAGGTCTGTAGGTGTGAGCCCCACATCAGGCTCTGCACTGACAGTGTGGAGCCTACTTGGCATTCTCTCTCCTTTTCTCTACACCTTCCCTGCTCTCTCACTCTCTCTCTCTCTCCAAATAAATAAATCAACATTAAAAAACACACAACAAAACACCTCAGAGCATAAGCACTACACACCCTTGCCTCTGCTTTCAGACCTGAGAGGCACCAGCCAGCTGTGTTCAGCTCTGACCGAAGTGGCAACCAGGATCTAGAGGGACGTCAGGTCATGGCAGCACGAGAAGAGGCATCCTCCAGCCCCTCCTCTCCTCCTTCTGGGTATTCCCCCAAAGCGTGCCTGCCATTAGGACAGAGAGCAGTCTCTGCACCTATGAGATCCTGCAACCACCACCCACAGTACTGCAGATGTTTCATGTGGCAGGACTGAAGAAACCACCAAAAGCCAAGAGGATGAAAAGCCAAGCACTTCACAAGCCCCATCTGCCAAAGTGAACTCAGGCCGAGACCCTTAAACCAAGAAGGCAGCTTAGTGGAATCACTTCCTCTTGCTCATAAAATTAAAGAGCCCATCACGGAAAGCACACACACTGAAAAGCGTTGATAAAAAGCACAGGGACCATTTTCCTGGGATGTTCTGGAGAGCCTTCAACATGTGGAGTTGGTCTCTGCCCTTGACCTGAAGGATTTGGACTCAACCAAGTGTTGCCCTTGCTGGCACACTGGTTTTCACCAATGAAAGGAATTAGAGTGCTACCAGGGGTTGCCAAAGACTGGTGTCCTGATGACCTTCTTGGGCATGACCTTCATGAAGGGCAACTGCAGCACTGAGGAGGATATCTGATAATCCCTGAATATTAATATAGATATGTGCTTGGAGAAAGCCCTTCATTTGTGGAGAAGCCAGAAAGCTCCTTACTAGAGATTTGGTACAAGAAAGAAACTTGGAGGTTCAAGCACGCTCCTGATAGTGATCCTACATGCTGTGAATGCCTATGGGGTCCGAGAGCTCAAAGAAACCAAGAAGATGCGAGCCCTAAATTCTCTGACCAAGGACAGTGATAGGGTCCCATTTCTGCCTATGCCGACATGAAGTCTTTGTGAGATGGGGAAGGGAGAGGCTGAGCCAGAGCTGCCAAAAGACTGCTATGGCTTGGGCAGGGCCCACAGTCACGTCCAGCAGCTTTTCTACCACAACTAAAGTCTGGGGCAGGTTCTTCACTTTCTGGCTGAATAGGTCCATCAACCTCAGGAGTAATGAAGGACTGCTGTTGGGCAGGAGGGAACACATATATCACGATCACATTCCTGTTCTACAGGGTAACATGGAGGGTTTCCTTCCTTCTTTCCACCCTTCCTTGCTTTTATTCTTCCTTTCTCTCTTCTTTCTTTCCACTTAGTTCCTCAATATTGTTCCTTTAAACAGAAAATTTAAACGGCTTCAGAATGTAAGCTTATGAATCACTTCTTTGACTTATACATTTACTGTTTTCCATCAAGTTTAGGAGTAGGAGCTATGCTGTTTTGTATAATAAACTGGGAAATTCTCCATCTTATTTTGTGATCTAAAACAAAATAATGCGGCAATTAGTAATTGCTACTTTGGAAATATGAACGAACTCAACAGTAAAACTGTCACACTAAAGAAATAGAAAGAAAGTAAAAAATGAACGCTCAACTCTTGAATTCCCTAAACATTCAGCTTGTTGTTCTGAAAATTTAAACACACACACACACACACACACACACAATTTATTCAGGTTATTCAAGAATGTAGGAGAAATTAAATTTCACTAAATTGGATAGTATGTTCATTGGCTCGTTCATTCCCTAAACATTAACGGAGTACTTGCTTTTTGGGAAATGCCATGCTATTTCTGAGGATGCTAGGATTTCTGTAAGAAGGGCAGTTGGATGTTGCCGGGGTATTATGGCAGTGTACAGAGATAATTCAAAAGAAAATAAAAGGTGGGAAAGTAAGCAAGAGCAATTAAGAGTAAATTTCCTGAGACAAGTCTGCTCAGGATTTCGGTAAGTTTTGCCCTGTGATCCAAGAGGTAAAGGCTATGGGAGTTGACTGGTGCCAAAACCTCAAATGATGTGTCTCAGAGTTGAAAGATGAAAGCCTGCAATGCAAAGCAGCTCTTAGCAGTGATATGTGAATCCCGGATAAACTAAGGTGAATGTTTCCGTTGGAGCAGGCAAAGTAGATGTTGTGGGTGCCTGTCCCACTGCATGTCCTAACTGTTTGCAAAGTTTAAGTGTGGACTTCAGCTCAGGTCAGGATCTCACGGTCTGTGAGGTTGAGCCCTGCCTCGGGCTCTGGGCTGATATCTCAGAGCCTAGAGCGTGTTTTCGGATTCTGTGTCTCCCTATCTCTCTGCCCCTCCCTCGTTTGGGCACTCTTTCAAAATAAATAAATAAAGATTAAAAATGATTAGATTGGAATTTGGAGGTGATTACCTTCCATCAGGCTTTTGAGGATCTTAGAAGGGTGCCAAGTATTTTGCATCAGGAAGGGACATGAAACAATGGGGCCCATCAGGCAGACTGTGGCAGACAGAACCATTGGGTGAGGGGAGGTGTGGTTCCCCGCCTCCTGGCAGCCACGCGTTTGCATACTTGTGCCCTGGTATCTAAGGGAGAGATTCTGACAAAGGTGTTAGGGTGCCACTCCCATAATTACATTACGCTCCATGTCAGAGGTACAACAATGCTGATCTGATAGCAGACATTGCATAAAACACCACTTTACTTTCAGATATGCCCATGTTATCTTGCTCGTCTTCAGGAAGAGGTCTGCCGTGTTTCGAAAAGCCTGTGGAGGCAGCAACGCTGCAGGGTTGCAGGCTAGGTTCAGGTACTGAGGTGAGTCTCCATAAGACAGTTGGCCAGGGGGGAAAAAAAAGCCCACTAAATCCCACAGACGAAAGGAAATTAATTTTGGCCAACAAAATGAGCTTGAGTGACTTTTTCTTGGTCACTTGCAGTTTCCAGCCTAACATGTAAGGAACTCACTCGGTCACACCCTTCCTCCCAATAGGAAACCATCTCACATGCTGAAAATTGGCAGTTCTTCTTAGATTCATCAGAGAACTGAGGTCACAAGGCTAACTGCTGCCCCTCAAAGTGGAGAGAGCAACTGGTTGAAACAGCATCAGAGCCCACAGGAGCATTAAGTCCAGGAGCAGAAAGCAGTGTGGGAGCTGGTACCAGGATTGGAACCCTTTGAGTGTATTTCACAAACTGCTGGAGACCCACTGCAGACTAGCTTCAACTTAAAAATTCTAGGCAGGTATGGGGCACCTGGGTGCCTCGGTTGGTTAAGCATCCAACTTTGGCTCAGGTCATGATCCCATAGCTCATGAGTTAGAACCCCGCGTTGGGCTCTGTGCTCACAGCTCGGACCCTGGAGCCTGCTTCAGATTCTGTCTCCCTCTCTCTCTGCCCTGCCACCGCTCAGTCTCTGTCTTTCTCTCTCTCAAAAATAAATAAACATTAAAAAAATTTTTTTTATTAAAAAAAAGAAACTAACTGTAGGCAGGCCTAGTCTAATAGGGGCCCTTAAACTTTTCTTAGGTTTTAATTCCAGGAGCCCTGGCAGGTTCTGAGAGTGACAAGAAAGGTCAGATAAAAATGCCACTGTACTTCCAGCAGGGGAAAGGAAAAAGGAGTCATTCTGAAAACTGCCCAAAGCAATGGGGTCTTCATAACAAGGCTTGCCTACAGAGAAATTATTTCCCAGAGCCTGAGTAGTGTTTTACCCAGAGCCTAAACCAGCTAGGGGAGAGGAAATGCTATTTCCAGTCCCCTGTAGCCTGCCAAGAGGAGGAAGGGTAATACCCAAAGTAGGCCCTCTTCACTTCCAGTTTCACTGAAGGAGTGAAAAAGCTGAGAAGCACTTGTGAAGTCACAGCCCAGGGGCCCAGGCTTATTGCCGAACTGAGACCTAATCATCAGGTCGGGGAACGAACACTCCCGTACGCCCCATACCTTACCTGTCCATCAGCATGGCGCCCGTATCATCACAAAGCACTGCGAGTGAAGTAACTGTACATCTCCAATTATCTTTAAGAAAAACAGAGAAGATAAGGGGCACCTGGGTGGCTCAGTCCATTAAGTCTCCAACTCTCGGTTTCAGCTCAGGTCACAATCTCGCGGTTTCATGGTTCGAGCCCCAGGTCAGGCTCGGCAATGGCAGTGTGGGGCTTGCTTGGGATTCTCTCTCTGTCCCTCTTCCACCTGTACTGTCTCTGTATCTCTAAAAACAAATACATAGGTAACTTTTAAAAATTAAATAAAATTAAAAATTAAAATAAAACGGAGAAAATGAAAAGGACACCAGAGAAAATGTCATTTCTGACCATTGTAGCTACAGCAAACAGTAAACACTGTCTGACTCCAAGTCATAAAATCATACTATCTTTCACCTAGTACATTATATCTAGTTTTCAACAACAAAAAGTTTTTAAGTCATACTAAAAGACAAACAAAACAAAACAAAACAAAAAAACCCCTACAGTTTGAAGAGGGAAGCAAGCATCAGATCCAGAACCAAATATGGCAGACATTTTGGCATTATCATACCAGGAATTTATTTTTCTTAATATTTAAAAACTTTTTAAATTTATTTTTGACAGTGAGGGAGAAAGAAAAACAGGGCACGAGCAGAGGAGGGGTAGAGCGAGAGGGAGACACAGAATCTGAAGCAGGCTCTAGGTTCTGAGCTGTCAGCACAGAGCCTGACACAGGGCTCAAACTCCCAAACTGTGAGAGATCATGACCTGAGCCAAAGTCAGATGCTTAAAGAACTGAGCCAGCCAGGTGCCCCATTATATCAGGAATTTAAAATAACTGTGATTGGTATGCTATGGGCTACAATGAAAAAAGAGAAACAACATGTAAGAATAAATTGGGGGTAATGTAAGCAGAGAGATGTAAGTGCTAAGAATAAAAAGGCAATGCTAGAAATAAACAACATTGCAAGAGAAATGAAGAAAGTCTTCGATAGATTTATCAAAAGACTGGACATGGCTGAGGAAAAGCATCAGTGAATTTGAAAACATGTCAATAGAAATTCCCAGATGAAATGCAAAGAGAAAAAAAAGAAAGAAAAAGATGAAAGAGAATAGCCCAAAACCGTGGGGCAACACCTAGGCATATAATATTCCAGCTGTAGAAAAGCAGCCAAAAGAGAAATTCCTGGGGGAAAAAACTCCAGAGAGAAAGGCACCTTCCCTAGGGGGATACAAGGATAAGAATTACACTGGCCTTCTCTTCACAAGCCATGCAAGCAAGAAGAGAGTTGAAATAAGCTTCAAAGAATTGAAAAAAATAAATAACACTACCAACCTAGAATTCTATATTGAGTAAGAATCTCCTAAAGTGAAGGAGAATAAAAGATACTCACAGACAAACACAAACTGAGGAAATGTGTCACTAGCAGAACTCTTTTGCAAAAAATGTTAAAACAAGTTCTTCAAAGAGAAGAAAAATGATACAGGTCAGAATCTCCAACCTGGACAAAGACAAGAAGAATGTCAGAGAAGGAGTAAATGAAGGCAAAATAATTTTTTAATTTGATCTAATAGATAACAGCTCAAATTAATAACAGAAACAATCTATGCAGTAATTATACCTTATGAATAAGTAAAGTGAATGATAGCAATGTGGTAGCAAATGCTAGGGAGGAAATGGCGCCACCTGTGAATTTGTACTTCATTATTCAAAACTGGACTTGGATGAATTATAAATGTATTTTCTGAAAGTTAGAGTATCCCCTAAAAACAGTAAAAATAATTCCTATGCTAAAGAGGAGAGAAAATGGAATCATACAATGCTGAATTAAAGCCAGAAAAGGTAGCAGAAGGGCAAAAGACAAAAACAAAGAACAAGAGCAACAAATAAACAATAGGAAGAAAACATTATAGTAAATACAAATCTAATTATACAGCAATAATTACTTTAAAAGTCAGTAGTCTAGGGGCGCCTGGGTGGCTCAGTCGGTAAAGCGTCTGACTTCAGCTCAGGTCATGCTCTTATGGCTTGGGAGTTCTAGCCCCACATGGGGCTCTGCACTGGCAGCTCAGAGCCGGGAGCTTGCTTCGGATTCCATGTCTCCTTCTCTCTCTCTTTCTCTCTACCTCTCCCTCACTCGTGTAGTCTCTTTCAAAATAAATAAACCTTAAATTAATTAATTAATTTATTAATTAAAAAATAAAAGTCAGTGGTCTAAATATACTACTTAAAAGACAAATTCTTGGAGGAGATTTAAAAAAAAAAGAAACAAGACCATATTCCATAGTGTCCACAAGAAATTCACCTTCAATATAAAGATACAGATTCAAGAAAGTAAAGAGATAGAACAACATATACCTTTCTAATACAAATGACAGGAAAGCTAGAGTAATCATTTTTATTTCAGAAAAAGCAAAATTTAGATCAAGGAAAATTAACAGGGATAAAGAGAGCTACATCTTCATAAAGGGGTCAATTTCCCAAGATATATTACTATCCTTAATGTGTATACACCAAAAAACACAGTGCCAAATACATGAGAAAAAAAAAAAAAAACACTGATCAGACAAATCCACAAATAGAGCCAAGATACTTCAACACATCTCTTAGTAACTGACAAATGCAGCAGTCGGAAAATTATTTATGGTATAGTTACACTGAAGAGTACCATCAATGAAAAAGGTTTAAATGACATTTTTAGAAAACATAACAGCAGAAAACATACTTTTTTCCAAGTTCACATGGATCATACATCAAGACAGACCACACTCTGTAGCATAAAACACCACCAAATGTAAAGAACAGAAATCATACCAGATGGCCAACAGACACATGAAATGATGCTCAGCATCCCTCCTCATCAGGGAAATACAAATCAAAACCACACTGAGATACCACCTCACGCCAGTCAGAGTGGCTCAAATGAGCAAATCAGAGAACTCTAGATGCTGGCGAGGATGTGGAGAAACGGGCACCCTCCTACACTGTTGGTGGGAATNAAAAAAAAAAAAAAAAAAAAAATCCTTCAAGTATGCTACAGGACCACAACAGAATTAAACCAGAAATCAGTAACAGAAAAACAGCATACAAATCTCAAATAATGGAGATTAAACAACATACTTCTAAATAAAAATGGCTCAAAGGACTCCCAAGAGAAATTTTTTTAAATGTGAACTAAACAAAATGAAAATACATATATCAAAACCTGGGGGCGCCTGGGTGGCTCAGTAGGTTAAGCATCGACTTTGGCTCAGGTCATGATCTTGCAGTTTTTGAGTTCCAGCCATGCAATGGGCTCTGTGCTGACAGCTCAGAGCCTGGAGCCTGCTTCAGATTCTGGGTCTCTCTCTCTCTCTGTCCCTGCCCCTCTCTGCCTCTCCAATGCTCGCTTGCTCTCGCTCTTTCTCTCTCTCTCTCTCAAAAATAAGTAAACATTAAAAAAAAAAAAAAAGAAGCATGGTATGCAGCAACAGCAGTGTTTGGAAGGACATTTGTAGCAATGAATGCATATACAGGAAGTAAAAAAGATCTAATTTAGTAACCTTAACTTCCACCTTAGGAAACCAGAAGAATACCACATTAAATCCTAAGTACAAGTAAAGAAATAATAAATATTAGAGCAAAACTCAATGACAATAAAAGTATCAGTAGAGAAAAAAACAAAAGCAAAAGCCGATTCTTTGAAAGTGATAATAAAGTTGATGAACCTCTAGCCAGGTTAAATAAGAAAAGAAAGGCACAAAAACATAAAAAATAAAAGAGAGACCGCTGCTAATGATTTTAGAGACACTAAAAGGAAAAGAAATATTATGAACAATATTATGCCCACTATTTGATAAATTGCGTGAAATGGACCAAATCCTTAAAAGACAAAATCTATCAAAAGCATCACAAGGAAAAACAGATCCTCTGACTAGAACCATTCATATTAAATAAATTGAATCAATAATAAATAGCCTTCTCAAAGAGAAAACAACAATCCCAGATGGGCTCATTTTCTTTAGGAGGAAATGATACCAATTTTCCTCAATTAAGCAAATAAAAAGATGCTTAACACAATATCTAATTTGGAAAATGCGAATTAAAACAGAGATACCACTACACACCTATTAGAGTGGCTAAATCTAAAACACAGAAGATCCCCAATGCTGGAAAGGAGGAAGAGCAACAAGAATTCTCAGTGCCAGTGGGGATGCAAACATGGTACAATCGCACGGAAAGGCAGTTTAACAGATTCTTACCAAAGTAAACATACTCTCGTCATACAATCCAGCAAATGCACTCCTTAGTGTTAACCACAAGGTGAAAAATTATGTTCATACAAAAACCTGCACACAAATGTTTAGAGCAGCATTATTCATAAATGACAAAAAATGAAAGCAGCCAGGATGGCCTTCAGCAGGTGAACAGATAAACAAATTGTGGTACAGCCACACAATAGAATATTGTTCAGTGATATAAAGAAATGAACTTTCAAGCTATGGAAAGGCACGGAAGAAAGCTAAATGCTTGCTGCTAAGTGAAAGTAGCCTGTGTGAAAAGGTTATATACTATATTATTCCTAATACATGACATTCTGGTAAAGGTGAAACTATGGAGATATCTGAAAAATGACTGATTCAGGGGGATGGAGGGAGGGTGAATACATGGAGCACAGGGGATTTTTAGTGCAGTGGAACTACTCTGTGAAATACTATAAGGAATACTATAACGATGGCTACATTAGTCAATACCCTCAGAACGTACAACCTGCGTGGCTCAGTCAGTTAAGTGTCCAATTTTCACTTAGGCCATGATCTCACAGTTCATGAGCCCATCATTGGGCTGTCTGCTGTCAACACAGAGCCTGCTTTGGATCCTCTGTCCCTCCCTCTCTGTGCCACTCCCTGACCCTTGTGTGTGTGTGTGTGTGTGCGCGCGCCCGCGCGCCAGAGTGTGTATACAAGTGTGTGTGCTCGCTCTCCCTCAAAAATAAACATTAAACAAAAAGGTATGTACAACATAAACACACAGTGAACCATAATGTATGCTATCTACTTTAGTTACTAATAATGTATCAATATGGGCTTATTTATTATAATAAACACACTAAGCTAATGTCAGACAAGATGTAAATAATAGGAGAAATTGTGTAAGGGGCTGAGCAGGTGTATGGGAACTCTTTGTACTCTCTGCCCAATTTTTCTGTAAATCTCAAATAGCATGAAAAAAATAAAGCCTCTGAATAAACATCCCCTCAGAGTTATATCCTTAGAGTACTTTCTGTTTTCCTGGATAATCTATTGCAGTTTGCCAATTATTTTTGTTGATTTTCTCACGTGAAACCTTATTTTCACTTTTGGGGGAAAAACCCAACTCTTTTACTAGCAGTTAAATTTGTTGACATTTCTTCTATTATTAATAAATGAAATATAACAAAGCCTAACACCTTATGAACTCTGAAAGTCAAAACTTCCTCTAAATAACTGTTTCAGTCCTAGTGCCTGGAGGCATACATACACACACACACATATTCAAAATATCACAAAAGCATTAAGAGAGAGAGATTCAACTTTTAAAAAAGCTAAGCACTGAAATAAATCTCTACAGTACCCTACTGCTGGAAATAGCCCAAGTGGTACTTATAGGGGATATTTATTGTATTAATTACATTGATGACAAAAATGTTTAGAACATCCAAATGATTCAAGAAGTTAGAGAAAGAACAGCATAGAAGCAAAGGTAGGAAACAATACAGATGTGTGCAAAAGTGATCAATTAGAAGACAGAATGGCCAACTACTGAAAGCTAGTTCTTTGAAAGGATTTACCTAATAATTTTTATAACTATCACAATCATAAATGAAACAAAGAGTTATATGTGATATTAGGTAAATACAGATGGGCAACATTTAGGTGCAGAACAGATATAGCAATTATAAAATACCACTATAAGTATTACCAAGATCTCAAGATAAATAAATGATGGACAAAGAAGTTCTACTGAGAGAATTTCAGATTAAAAAACTCAGGAATTTTAGAATGAGAAAATTCCCATCCTGCCACCTCTAATGGATTCATGGATAAAGATGATAACTAGCAACATATTCACAAAGGAGAAAACAAATATCATGAATCTCCTAATGTAAGCACACATCTTTATCTCTGGAGTGTGCTTGCCAATAAACAAACACCTAAACCTTAATATGAAGAAGATTCTATCTATAAAATTGAGGATTGCTGTGGATGATTGTTAGGTAATTGCATTCCTTATTCTATCCTCCATACCGTTGTATATGTTTGAGAACCCCTATAATAAAAGGCTTCTGTGAATATAAACATGATAGAAGTATCATATCTTGAATATGAAAAGCGACATACAGGCAGATCCCATTTTATGGTCACTCTCGGATACTGTGTTTTTTTACAAAGTGAACGTGTGTACCAACCCTCTGGAAAGCAAGACTATCCAGTGGCATTTCTTCAACAGAATTTCCTCACTTTCTATTTCTGTGTCACATTTTGGTAATTCTCACAATATTTCATAATTTTTCATGATTCTTACATGTGATACGGTAGGGTGATCAATGATCTTTGATGCACTACTGTAATTGTTTGGAGGTGCCAAGAATCACATCCATATAAGATAGCAAACTTAATAAATGTTGTGTGTGTTCTGTCTGTGCCAATGACCAGCTGTTCCCCCCATCTCTCTCCTTCTCCACCATGCTGCCTGTTCCGAGACACAACAGTATTAAAATTAGGCCAATTAGTAACCCCACAATGGCTTCTAAGTGTTTAAGTCAAAGGAAGATTTCCAGGTCTTTCACTTTAAATCGAAAGCTAGAAATTATTAAGTTTAGTAGGGAAGGCATGTCAAAAGTCAAGATAGGCCGAAAGCTAAGGCTTTTGCACCAAACACTCTAATTTATATGTACAGGAGAATGCTATGAAGAAAATTAAAAGTACTACTACAATCAGCACATAATAGGAAAATATGGATAAAGTTTCAGTGGTCTGGATAGAAGACCAAACTTGTCACATTATACATGTGCTTAAGCCAAAACCTAATCCAGAGCAAGGCCCTAACTTTGTTCAATGCTCTGAAGGCTCGGAGAGGTGAGGAAGCTACACAAGAGAAAATCTGAAACTATCAGAAGTTGGTCAAGCGATTTAAGGAAAGAAGCCATCGCCACAACATAAAAGTGAAAGGAAAAGCAACAACTGGTAATGTAGAAGTTACAGTAAGTTATTCTGAAGATCTAGTTAAGATAATTCATGAAGATGGCTGCACTAAACATAGATTTCCAGTGTAGATCCAAGAGCCATCTACTTACTGGAAGAAGACGTGATCTAGGACTTTCACAGCTAGAGAAGAGAACTCAAAGCCTGGCTTCAAGGCTTCAAAAGACAGGCCGACTCTCTTTTTAGGGACTAGTGCAGCTGGTGACTTTAGGCTGAAACCAAAGCCAATTTCCCATTCCAAGAATCCTAGGGGCCTTAAGGATTATACTAAATATACTCTGTCTGTACTCCTTAAATGGAAAAACAAAGCTTGGATGACAGTACACCTATTTACAAGTTCAATGTTGTGATCCACTGCTCAGAAAAAAAGATTCCCTTCGAAATATTACTGCTCACTGACAATGCATCTGGTCACTCGAGAGCTCAGATGGAGATATATAATGAGATTAATGCTGTTCTCCTTCCTGCTAACACAACATCCATTCTGCAGCCCATGAATCAAGGAGTTAATTTCAAATTTCAAACCTTATGATTTAAAAAATACATTTCCGAAGACTACAGCTGGATAGCGAGTGATCCCCCTGATGGATCTGGGCAAAGTCAACTGAAAACCTTCTGGATGGGGCTCCTGGGTGGCTCAGTTGGTTAAGTGTCCAGCTTCAGCTCTGGTTATGATCTTGTGGTCTGTGAGTTCAAGCCCTGCATCAGGCTCTGTGCTGATGGCTTGGAGCCTGGAGCCTGCTTTGGATTCTGTCTCCCTCTGTCTCTACCTCTACCCTACTCATGCTCTGTCTCTCTCTCTCTCTCTTTCAAAAAATAAACAAACATAAAAAAAAACTAACTAAAAAAAAACCTTCTGGAAAGGATTTGCCACTCTAGATGTCATTAAGGACATTCATGATTCATGAAAAAAGGTAAAAATGTCCATGTTAACAGGAGCTTGGAAAAAGTTACTCCAATCCTCACAGATGACTTTGTGGATTTCAAGACTTCAGTGGAGGAAGAAATTGCAGATGTGGTGAAAGTAGAATGGGACTGGCATAAAGTGGAATCTGAAGATATGACAGAAATGTTCCAATCTCATGGTAAAAACTTTAATGGATGAGGCATTGCCTCCTAAGGGGGAGCAAAGTGGTTTCATGAGATGAAACCTACTCCTGAGAAAGATACTATCAAACAACATCACGTGCAACAGAGAAACTGTGTGTGAAAGTAAGAGTCCATACATGTGACAAACTTCACTATTGTCTTATTTTAAGACACTGCCACAGTCATCCCAACCTTTAGAAACCACAATCCTGATCAGTCAGCAGTCATCAACATTGAGGCAAGAGCCTCAAGCAACAAAAAAATTACGACTGCTGAAAGCTCAGATGATGGTCAGCCATTATTAGTAATAAAGGACTTCTTAATTAAGATATGTACTTTTTAAAGACATACTGCAGTGCACATTTAAAAGACTACAATCTAGTGTAACATAACTTTTATATGCACTGGGAAACCACAAAATTCACTGGACACTCTCTGTTGCAGTATTTGCTTTACTGTAGAAGTCTGGAGCCAAACCCACAGTATCTCTGAGGTGTGCTTCTGTATCATATCATATATATCTCAGCTCAGTGTCTTACCATATAAAGCAACTAGTCAATTAATTGATCCAAAAGACATTCACTGAGCATCAACAAGCTCAGTTTTCTCCAGAAATTATTAAAAAACAATTTCCTTCTTGTTTCCCTCACTTTTAACAGAACAGGTATCCTTTGAAAACTTTTTTCTCCTTCATGTCACTATCCCTTGGTGACCTTTGAATATTTAGTATAACTTGTTAAGTCCTAGCTACTTGCAGTATAATTTCAATATGGAAATTACCATCTTCTTACTTTAAATATTTTAAATGTACTTAAAGTACTTTGTACTTCATTCACATTACATAAAAATAACACAAATTTTATATGCATGCATCATGAATAAAAACCAGTTTAATGCATATACACCTGAAACGGTATTTAGAAATTTAACTTAATCTGTCCCACATAAACAGAACCACAGGAGCTTGGAGTTTTCATTAAGCTATTTTTAAATTAAGGCATGCACATTGTTTTTTTGTTTTGTTTTGTTTCGTTTTAAGATGTAATGCATTTGCACAAGTAACAGACTACAGTATAGTGTGAATATAACACCCAGGTGCATTGGGAACCAAAAAAAATCATGTGACTTCTTTTATTGCAATAGTTATTATAGTAGTGTGAAATTAAACCTGTAATATCTTTAACATATGCCTATAAAATGCAGCATTTTATTTTATTTTATTTTAAATGTTTTATTTATTTCTAGGGGAGAGAGAGAGAGACAGCATGAGTAGGGGAGGGTCAGAGAGAGAGGGAGACACAGAATTGGAAACAGGCTCCAGGCTCTGAGCTGGCAGTCAGCACAGAGTCCGACGCGGGGCTCGAACCCATGAACCTTGAGATCATGACCTGAGTGAAAGTCGGACGCTTAACCGACTAAGCCACCCAGACGCCCCTAAAATGCAGCATTTTAATCAAAATATTGTAAAATTAAATAAAGGAAAACTCATTTAAAATGGGGTCCGGATGCTAGAAGGGGGAGCTCTCATGTCCTACCACCTGTCTTCAACTGGAGACAGGTAGACATGCATTCCCAACAGGAAGAGCTTAGACTTCACTGCAAGTGCAGGGGAAAAACAGACTTTCTTCTTGCCCTGAAACAGCACAGCCAATGAGAGACTGTCACAATTCCACCAATGAAAAGGCACTTTAAACTCCCAGTTTATTCCAGTGGACTTTCTAAGAGCTCCCTCCAACTCCTCCTTCCATCTATAAGAGTATTCCTCGACTCTGTTGCTAGACTTGCCTGTAGGTGTCCAATACCTTGCAAGTCCCAAATTGAAATTCTTTTCAATTTCCAAATAAACCCATTTTACTCATAAAATAATTGGAGGCTTTATTTTTAAGGTTAACAATATAAATGATTAAACAGGTCCACAGAGAAACAGAAATCTTCAATCAACAAAATATGAAACTGAAACAGCGGTCCAACCCAAGGCAAAGTCAAAATATTCCAGGGCCATCCAGGCTTTGGGGCTTATTACACAAAAGAGTAAAGGAAAAAGTAATCATCTCATGTAAATTCTTTTAAACTATACAAAAAGATTTGGAGCTGTCCAACCATTTTAATAGGCTACCTCTTCTTGATACAAAGAACAGATGAGAATCCTTCAAAAAAACAAAAACAAAACAAAAACAAAAACAAAACAAAAAAACCTTGAAACCAAGCTCACATGCATAGAGACAAAGGTCCAAAATAAATTCATAGAGCTTCCAATACAGCAGTGAATTAACATCAGAAAATGCTGCCAAATGGAAATCACTATGTTAATTTAAAAAGGGGGGAAAGGGACAGGACTACGTATAACGTTAATGAAAAAGCCTTTGCCCCCCCAATGTATAAATAAATTACACTTGTTGATGATAAGTTTTGCCAAACTTGCATTAGAAAAAAATTTCTGTCCTCCCTTCAGCAGCACGTATACTAAAATTGGAATGATATGAAGAAGATGAGCACAGTCCCTGCCCAAGGATGACATGCAAATTCGTGAAGTGATCCATGTTTTAAAACATAATAAAAGAATTTTCATTTTCTAAAGTCTACAGTGAATATACTAAATGGGAACCATTGCAATAGGGTTGAGAAGAAGACAAAGATACATGGTATTAAACCCACTGTCTACAAGTGGAAGAAAATGCATACCCAGTGCACAGCCATTACACAAGAATAAGAATACCAAAGTAAATAAGAGGAAAGAATAACGAAAAGAAATTGTGGTAACAATTCTTTTCATGGTAGCATGAAACACGTGGTAATATTATTATTTTTTTGAGAGAAAGAGAGACTATGTGAGTGGGGGAGAAAGGCAGAGGTGAGACAGAGAGAATTCCAAGCTGTCTTTAGGCTCAGCATGGAGCCTGATATGGGGCTTGATCTCACGATCCTGGGATCATGACCTGACTGAAATCAAGAGCTGGACACTCAATCCACTGAACCATGTAGGCATCCCGGTACAGAAATTATTAAGATACATAAGCAACTTCGGGAAAGATTATATATAAAAGATCAATATAGTCAATTATGGAATCTGGCAAACAAAATCACTAACAAATTACAATACGTAATGGAAAATGTATCACTGAAAGCAACAATAATATCCAAGATACACCTAAAACAAAACCAAAAAGGCACCTACGTGTTTGTTAGGAGCAAACCGTAAAAACTTACTAATCGATTTATGAAAAAGAATTCTCAAAAAAAGCAGCTTGCAATGTTTATTCATGTAAAAGAGAATATTGTAAAGCTGTCAATTCTCTTCAACATATTTACAGATTTACTGCCTCACCTATAGCTACAAAGATGACACCAACTCAGGTTGCTTGTGCCCATAATCAAAATCAACCTTGGAAAAATTGACAAACAAACAAACAAAAAAACAATATGAACAAGACCAAAACAACAAAAATGATAAGCCCCTGAGGAATACTGACTCTGTCTTGAACTAGAATATCTATGTGGGCAGGTAGAGGCTTGCACTGTGACTGAGAACGGTATGTACCCTGCAAGAGAGGTGTATGAGAGAACTGACTGGAGGGAAGGTTTTAAGTTAAGCCCTGGATTCCATCAGTATTCCCTAGGAAAATGAATTTCTACACCTTCAATAAAGGAACCTAAGGTAGCTCCCCAGAACCTAAGTGCCAGGACCAAGGGGTAATCCAGGACAGCACCAAAGATGGATTTGTTTTAGCAGCATAAGTCCACATGCTGTGCTAATAAGCACTTGAAAATCTGCCAGTGAAGATGAAAAGGCCTTTATTAATTAATATATTCATAGAATGAAAGGCATAAAATAAAAAAGACTACTAACAAGTATCACAATAATTGCACATAAGGATAGGAACTGCGTGCAGAAACTATAAGCAGTAAGAATGATGTTAGCCAAAAGGAACCCTAGGAAGAATGATCAGGCTAAGGCACATCCCACTTTCCCACGGGATTCCTAGGGCCTTGATGAGGCACGTGACAAGGTATGAAGTGAGGAAAGGAAAGAATTCCAGACTTGCTACCTCAAACCAAGTTCCTTGAATGAAATACAAGGAGCTCCAGAAAAGAGAATCCAGCAGGATTCTCATCCTATGGCAGCCATTTCTGGGAAGCCTCAGGCCTAATGAGATGGAACTCACATAAGGAAGCTCACAGAGTTAAAGTCTGGGATGAGGAGTTGTCCTTAGGCTAGCTAATTAGAGGTAGCCAAGAACTATCAAAATTGAAGGGAACACTGAGAGACTAATGTGAGGTTCACTCACCACATAGGGGAGACCAAAGGAGTCCCTGTCCTGTCACATTTGGAGGGCCCCAAGTAGAGATGCTCAGCTCAGGACCCCAGATACTTCCTACTGGGGGTTGGGAAGAAAAGGAGATGCTTGGTCTGAGGCCCAATGACACAGCAGAGCAGAGGGAGAATTCACAGGGACCAGATAAGAGTCAGTGAAAGCCCTTGTGCTACTCATGCAGGACTCTTTCAATCTCTCAGCCCAATTAACATCCCTACCTTCCACCCCAACCAAGAGACTGCCCCCTCCACTGTCAATCTGGGGGCCGGACCCACGTGACCAGAAGTGGCCCTTCCAACTTCCTCCTCGCGCTAGGCTGTGAGGCCGGGTCTGACGCTGCTGTCTTGGGAGAGCACATAGAGGGGTCCGGTGGCCTGACAGGAATAAAGGTGAGAGGAGCCCTGCCTGAAAAACTGTGGGGACATTTCCCCATACCCCCAACCACACTGCTCTTCGTAAGCTGATAACCTACACAGCAAAAGCATCATCATAAGCAACTGGACCTTGTTTAGATGAAGTTTGAATACGAATTCATGCTGTAATGGGATCAAGCATTTGGGGATCTTCTCACTGGACATGAGAAAAGAGTGGAGGATCTCAGTGAGACCTTCA
>NW_027530537.1:12341-18843 GCF_008692635.1 Crocuta crocuta | reverse complement strand
TGCTATGCCGGACAGATGTCGCTGTGTTTCCCTCAAAAATGTAAAATATCTTACAGTACTCCTGTAAGTTGCTATGGTATCCTGGAGTGCCTTGGCGAACAGTTTGGGAATAGAACACAGGCACATAGTTGATGCTAAGTATATGGTTTTTACTATTATTGTAAAATATCTGTGATTATTATTAGAAGAGACCTGGGTACCAAAGAGGATGCTAACCTAGTAGTTTGACCTAGTAGTTTGACTCAGATGTTGAATATCCCTGAGGAGAGACACGTCCTTTTTTGGTGGTCATCTCTACTGCCAAGATTTTCTCACTCCTCTATTCTTACTCATAAGTCAAAAATCACTCTTTCAGAAGAGACTTCTGTATGTTAGATTAGAAAAATACTTTGCTCTGTTTCTGCCTGGTTTCTTCTACTCTCCTTTTCCTTCTCCGTCCTCTTCTAGCTCTCTCCATATCCCTCTCAACTAGTGTTGGAGACTTGGCTCCATCCCCAGCATGACCAGGGGAGGCTGGAAAGTTAGTTCAAGAAAAATGATTGGTTGAACTCTGTTTTGAATCTCAGCTTGGCCTGTGAGCCAGTAAGAACAGAGGGTACTGACAATTCATTCATGTATACCTCTTTCCTCTCCCCTGAGGGAGCAAAGGAAAGCAATTTAGACAGAGAGACTCCAGAAGGTGGCCTGTGGGCTTGGACACCCTTGAGAGGCTGAGGGTAGTAAAGGTAAGGGATGTGCTGAATTTCCAGTTCTTAGCAATTTAGGCACATGAGGGATCTTTGACATTTTCCTAGATGCTAGAGCTGACCTTAGTTCCATTTGGTTGTTTAAATTCACTAAAGGGAACTCTGATGAGTTATGAGAGTATGAGAAAGAATGGAATAGCAGACCTGTCCATGCACTGTTGTCTGTGGGCCTCTTTGGTGCTGGCCGGCAGAGGTCGGGAGCAGCTGACTGGATTTTAGTCCCGGCCAGCCGGCGGCGTTTGCTTTGGCTGTCGGAGGAAAGAGCACTTTGTGGAAAGCCAGCCTTCCCAGCCAAGGGCCTATTTTCGTCTTGAATCTGTTAAGTCCAGTCTGATGTCTAGGTCCAGGATCAACAGAAGCCATGGAAAATGGGACTGGATGCTTGGCAGCCAGAACTGTGGGCTTTCTTCCTGACCATGGCATTTTGCCCTGAGCCTATGAAGGCAGGAATGATGGGGACCTGAGCCATGTAGTATTAGGGCCAGAAAGAACTAGCTGCTCTTTGCATGGTCATTGCAGCACAGGATTGGCTGTAATATATCACTAGGCCTCACCCCTTCTTATGTTATCAACTCTAAGAAGTTGGATGTGTGGCTAGAGCTGACATAGATCCCAAAGTGTCTGAACTCTCCTAAATGGGAGTCTCAACACACTGAGGGACCAGTAGATCATTGGATCAATATCCTTATCAACCAATCATGAGAACGCAGAGAGGTATCAGTTAGGATCGCTTTTTTTTCTGAAATCTCAAAGTCTTTCTGGAGAAACAAACCCATTTCACAAAGAGATACTTTTAGTATTGGACGGGGTACAATGGGGCCCAAGTGGGTAGAACAAAGAAGTGCTAAAGAAGTTCAGAGGAGGGCAAGAGTGTTGGAGAGATTTGAATTTACGTTGGGCCCTGAAAAGTGAGTAAGAATGAGATAAAGATGTGATGAGAGTTTTCGTATGCTCGTAAGGCATAAATCCTTTGAAACTGACTCAACACATATCTTTGACTTACTGTAGAATCATGGTTTCCAACCAGATTATGTTCAGATTAGGTTATTTGTATTGAGATCGTTCTGAACCTGAGTGACCAAAATGATGTGAACTTCTCAGACACTACAACTTGTCTAGAGCTGGAATATAACTAGAGTGATGTCTGGATGTATGAATCATGTTTCTCAACTTCTTCCTTTACCCTGTTGCTTAACCGTATCTCAACCTGAAACCCAATACTGGCTCATCCATTTCTTTCAAGATGCATTTGGCATTCAAGGCCATTCACACTCTGATCTCAACCTTCCTTTCCAGCTGTTCTCTCATTCTTTTTGGAGTCCCAGCAATTTCCTACCTGTTAAATCTCCTCCTTATCCCCTGAAGCCCATGAAAATTGGCTTAAAGTTATTTGTGGGCTCAGAAAATGTTGGTACCAGTCCCTTCCATCATTTGGAAAATTTGGGATTCTTTGTGAGATCTCTTCATTCTCTTTCATATCTAATGTTACCATTAGATTCTTACTTAAGCAGAGTCTTATTAACTGTTAATTCTTTGTTGCTGCATATCAGGAGTCAGCACACTTATTCTGTTAATGGCAAGATAGTAAATATTTTAGGCTCTGTGAGCCATAGAATCTTGGATGCAGCTACTCAACTCTGCTGTGGTAGCAGGAAAGCAGCCACAGGTAATATGTAAATAAATGAACATGACTATATTCCAATAAAATTTTATTTATGGTCTAAAATTTGAATTTCATATAATTTTTCACATGTCACAAAATATTTTTCTTTTGACTTTTTCAACCATTAAAAAATATAAAATCCATTCTTAGCTCAAACTATTCACAAAAATAGGTGATGGTTGGATACAGATGGCAAGCCCTAGTTTGCTAACTTCTGCTTTAGAAGACAGAACTCAGACTCCTGGGTGGAAATTATTTGGCTCAAAAATTTTAAAAACGATCAGAATTACCCTGGGAAGTTACAACTACTCATATTTCAGGGTGCCTGGGAAGTTCAGTCAGTTAAACGTCCAACTCTTGATTTTGGCTCGGGTCATGATCTCACAATTGGTAAGATCGAGCCCTGAGCTGGGCTCCGCACTGACAGGGTGGAGCCTGCTTGGGATTCTCTCTCTCTCTCTCTCTCTCTCTCTTTCTCTCTCCCTCCCTCCACCCCTCCCTGCCTCTCCCCTGCTCATGCACTCTCTCTCTCTCTCAAAATAAATAAATAAACATTAAAAAAATCTACTCACTTTTTAAAATTTATTTCTGAGAGAGACAGTGTGAGCAGGGGAGGGTCAGAGAGAAAGGGAGATATACAGAATCTGAAACAGGCTCCAGGCTCTGAGCCAGCTGTCAGCATAGAGCCCGACATGGGGCTTGAACCCACGAACCATGAGATCATGACCTGAGCCAAAGCTAGACGCTTAACCCACTGAGCCACCCAGGCGCCCAAAACTACTCATTTTTCACTGAAGATAGCATCACTGGTTAGGGATGTCATAGGAGAACTCAAAGATTTTGTGTGGGCTTGGGCTTGATGTGTTTTAGGTCTACACGACTGTGCTTTTGTAAGTTTTTCTTCTTCCACATATCCATCATTTCCAACTATTTGCTGTCTTCATTTAATTTTTGAAAGTCTGTGCGGTTTTCTCCTACTTTTCCCCACTTAGCATTTTGTGATACTGTTTCAATTTGCTCCCCATTTTTTTTGCATGTGTGCCTATTCTTTCCATTCCAGAAACCAAGGAGTTAATGTCAAAAGGGCGAGGTTCATCAGGCAGCAGCTATACTGTTGCCTAGAAACCATCAGGGGCAGCTGGAAATTGTTGCACAGGCCTTTTTGGGTAGATGGTCTGACCCAACCGTCAGGGCAGAGTAAAGAGCAAAAGAGATTAAACATGTAATTGCCCTTTGTTAATAATAAAAACAGAGTCTGATTCTGTTTTACAGAATATTATATCATTTTTTACTTTACTAAAAGGAATCTAAATTTCTTTAAGAAATTTAACCTTCTTTTTTTGCTCTCCTCCCTTCCACAGTGGTTTGATCCTGCTTCTTAGAACAGCATCCCCTTTCTGCCACTTCTCAGTAGTCTGATCCTGTCTCACAGACTAGTAGGCCCTTTATGTTCTTACTTTCCCTTATTCTTTCTATGCTTGTCCCCAGAGTGGTTTGATGACACCTTATAGAAAAGCATCCCTCGTTTGATCTTATCTGGAGAGCATCAGTATCTTTTCTTTTCCTGTCTCACACCAATAATTTGATCCTAAGTCATTGAGCATCAGTTTCTTTTAGCTCCTCCCCCGGGGTCTACAATGGTTTGATCCTACCTCACAGGCTATTAGGTACTCTCTGATCCCCCCCTCTAGCATCACCACCACAAATGGTATGGTCCTTAACATCAGGTCCTTTTTGTACCCCACACTGGTCTTCTAAGCAGATTGAAGCTACTCCATTCATCCCTGATTCAGGTTGATCCCTTCAGTGGCTCATTCTTGAATTAACTACATAAAACTGGCATAAATGGGTTTAAAGTGGTCAGAACTTGCTCATGACCAATTCAAATCTTTCCACGAAAGGGAAAATCAGTTCTGACCAGTTCAAATCTATTTTGACCAGTTTAAACTAATTCTGCAGAGCGGGAGCCTGAGGTTGGTAAACTCAGGAAGGTGGCTGAAGACGATGCTGATTCGAGCCAAAGCAAGGAATCAGGTACTTACAGAAGTTGAAAATGGGCTAATAAGTAAGAGATAAAATAGATCAAATGAAAGAAGAATATATGGGAGCCAGGGGTGAGGAAGGCTCAAAAGAGATTAGTTGCATCCAAGCCTTTTTTTTTTTTTTTAAAGGTGAGGGTCCATTTTGAGGAGGTAATGCAAGATCTTAGGTTCTGCCTTTATATGTCTGGGAAGAAGTATGGAAGCTGATTCTATCTAGCAGCCCCATCCAGCTGGAGCTTAGACTGAGTTGTATGTTGCCTGGTTCTGCAAGCCAACCCCTGGGGCCATTCTTTGTGTTTGGCCTCATCTCAATTTGCAATTACTGAAGTCCCAAACCACAAATGACAACTTCCCACCCCTTTAATTGTGGATGGTCATGATGCTTTTTAGCTGTTTAGGGATTCTAGTTAGGTTAGAAGAAGGGATTGGTAAACCTTGAAGAAAAAGCTAATTACAGTAGGTAAATCATGAAGTGAATTACTCAGTTAACTAGAATTGAGTTGATTACTATACCTTGCAATTTTTTCAGAGAGGTATGTAAGAGAAGGTGGCAGGTTGAGAACAGCATCTAATCTTTTGCCTTTGAGACTGGTTATCTATCTCCTTATTGTTGTTGATTGAAGTAAAAATTGGTCTGTGTTGTCTGGATTCCTCCCAGGTGGTCGTTCTTCTGCCCTTTGTGAGGACTGCAATAAGGATTGAAAAAAACGGGAGCTGAAAAATGGAATTTTTATAGATTTCAGCATTTCTAATTTGTGCACAGTTTCTGCAGTGGGACAGTGGGAAGAGGCCAGATGCTTTGATGATGAGTGACAGAATGCTGCAAGATTGAGGGTGGGGCTGGAGCTCTGGTTTGGTGCAGTATGTCTCAACATCTTTTCTGCAGATGGCTGAGGCTCTNTTGTTAAAATGGCATAGGAACTTAGCTGCCTGGGAGGGAAATTGATCCTTTTATGAAAGACTTTGCTTAGGGTCCTGTAATTTGAAAGGTGTGTTTTAGGAAGATGGATTCAGTTAGCTATTGCCTATTTTTTGACAGGGAAGAAAGGCGGCCATTTTAATCAAAATAGTTGAATGGCACTTCCAAATATACAAGGTAAAAAAAAACGCACTTCCAAATGTACAAGGTAAAAAAAAAAAACATATCAGAAGATTTGGACTCAGAGAACCAGGTTTTGAATCCTATTTCTGCTATTTGCTATATGTGGACCTTGAGCAAATTATTTAATCTCTCAAAGACTTACTTTTCTCATTTGTAAAATAAAGTTAATATCATCTGCCCTGTAAGAAAAGAACCTTAGAGGGGCTCCTGGGTGGCTCAGTGAGTTAAGCGTCCAACTTCGACTCAGGTCATGATCTCACGGTTCATGGGTTCAAGCCCCGCGTCAGGCTCTGTGCTGACAGCTAGCTCAGAGCCTGGAGCCTGTTTCGGATTCTGTCTCCCTCTCTCTCTGACCCTCCCCTGCTCATGCTGTGTCTCTCTCTCCGAAATAAATTTTAAAAAACATTTTAAAAATTAAAAATAAAAAAGAACCTTAGAGTTTAATGCCTTTTGGAGCAAAGTAATTGCCATTTCACATTTTTGTATGATTAAACTAAATTATGTGGCAGGGGTTATTTTTGTGTATGTGTGGAGAAATAATACATAATTTAGCTTGATAAAGACAGCTTTTTTTAATTATCAGCAATGGTATATCCAGATGAAGCTATTGAACTGTTATGAGGAGCTAGGGAGAAATTGTTCATTGAAGTACTTTATAAACTAGAAAGTACACATAGATGTCAGAAATTGTTATTTTTTATAATAATATGTTGATAATTAAAGTGACACCCAGAAAATCCACAGCATAAAATGACTTCTAGTGTTTCAGACTCATAGATGTCTCTGGTTGCAGATTCAGTTCCTACTGCATCCTGGACCGGTGGCCACCAGAAGCCCTGAGATGTGGTATGCACCATCATAAACTGTGGTGACACGAGGTGGGGATTAGGAGATGGAGGAATCATGTCAGAGATATCGGTGATAGGTTTGGCCTATTGTAAACCGGGTG
>NW_027530537.1:11558-12327 GCF_008692635.1 Crocuta crocuta | reverse complement strand
AACTATTCTTCAACCACAAATATCTTGAAGTTATTTAATTCAAAGCAAACCTGGATTACGTCACCTAGATTCTGTCATCCTCCCTGAAAATACAGGATCAGATAAAGAAGCAACAGGAAGGGCAATAATGTGGACCCTCATTAATACTGAAGTCCTGATTCTGCCATTCATAGGTGAAGGGGATGAGAGCCAAGTCAGGTAGCAGAGCTTGAGCTGTAAAATCATTAAATTTCAATGTTTTTTTTGGCTTCATTAGGAAGCTGTGTCCTGTATTCAGATTTGTGGGCTTGGAAATGTGGCTTTTTAAAAATATAGTCATTTGACTAATAGATGCAAGTATGTGATAGTTTCAGTGTACATGTATTACAAGAAGATGCATGACAAATATTTTTATTTTTTTTATTTTTTATTTTTTATTTTTTTAAATGTTTTTCNGTCTTTCTGGATAACAAGATGGAGAAAACACAAATTGTAACATTGTTCCTTTAGTTAGAATCTCCAAGTTTTTTTTTTAAGTATTACTATTTATTGGATACTTACTATACACCAGACATTGTGCTAAGTACTTTTATGCATTAGTTATTTAATCCTGACAACAGCCTTATGATCTATGTGTAATTATCTCCATCATACAGATAAGGAAACAATTTACATTAATTCTGTGTTTCTCTGAGAAGCAAAAATTCTTGGTAAGTGTGTGTGGAATGAAAGGGAGGGTGAGGGCACATTTTCTGAGAGGTTTAGTAGAATCTCTGGATGAAAGTGGTTT
>NW_027530537.1:10299-11470 GCF_008692635.1 Crocuta crocuta | reverse complement strand
CTTAGAAGTTCTGCCCTTCCTTGGGTATTTCTGATGTTTTGTGAGCTACTGTGATTGATGTAAATGGGTGGTAGGAAGGGCCTTAAGATGTGTTGAAGGCAGGAAAAAAGGCTGAGCTTCACTATTGCAAAGAGAGATCCTTGGTGGTAGGTAAGCTTTAGGACTCTGTACCTGGCTCTCTTGGTTTCAACATTTTAATTAATGATTGGATGGAGATACAGAAAAGTATGCTCATCAAATTTTAAGCGAGAACTGGAGTCGGAGGGGAAGTATGTATACTGGAAACTAGAGCTAGGAACCCAAGAAGAATTTACTAGATTGTAAAGATGGATCAAAAACAAACAAAAAAAAAACTTGAAAAAGTGTAACATTGTTCATAAATTTAATAAAATTAAGACAATTAGCTATCCTATAGGTATATATTTGATATGGCTGCCAGGAAAGTTATTGCAAACTCAGGCTACATTAATAGTAGTAGAGAGTCTAGAATGAAGGAGGTAATTATTCCATTCTTTTCTAAGTTTGTATAAACCACACCTCAAGTATGGTGCTTAGTTATGGAGGTTATTTTTTTAAAGAGGGACAAAGATAAAATAGATGTTAAAAAGAGAAGCTTGAATTGCTCATTTTAGCCACTCTGACTGGGGTGAGGTGGTATCTCAGTGTGGTTTTGATTTGTATTTCCCTGATGAGGAGGGATGCTGAACATCGTTTCATGTGTNGAGTGGGCCATGATTGCCGTCTTCCAATATCTACAGGGCTGTCATAAGAAAGAGGATTTTATCTGTATGATGTCATCCCAAGGTACAGAATCAGGATTGTTAGGTGGAAGTTGTTTATGGCAGAGCTGACTGAAAATGAAATGGGCTGTGTTGGAAGGGAGAGAGTTCCCTATGATAGGAAACATTTAGGCAGGAACTAGATGAGTACATTTTAGGGATTTAATTTTTGCTATAAAACCTGAAATGCAGTCTTAATTGCTACAGTTCAGTGGATTGAGAGAATTGTTGTGAGCAGTTTTTGAATGTGTTGTCTGGTTGATGGAAGGGGTGATGATCAGAAAGGAGAGGTATTGGGTAACCCTCATAATAACCAGTTAATCTAAGGAAACCCTGGGGTTAGTTGGCGTGGCTCAGCCAAGTATGCCACTGAAGCATCTTGTATATGCCTT
>NW_027530537.1:0-10145 GCF_008692635.1 Crocuta crocuta | reverse complement strand
CTCATCCCTGCCTGATGCTTTTATACACATTATTTCTTAATTCTCACAAGAATCCTGTGAATTATGTGTTATTAGCATTTCTTTTACAGATGAGAAAATAGAGGCCCAGAAAGGTTAAGTGACTTTTCCAAGTTCATGCATCTAGTAAGTAACATTGGGGGGAGCATATCAGAATCTTAGGTAGAGAAAGATGTGACAGATTTTCTACTTTTTACCTGATCACTTCTCCAGTTGAGTTATGGTATTGCCAGAGGCAAGTCAGAACTGTGTGGACAAGTGCGTCATGCTGGGCTGGGTGCCTGGAGTAGATGAGAGTATCATAAAGATATATGATCAGTCTCTAGTCCAGCAGGTCCTGGAGGATAGTGTTGGAATGCAACTGAGCTATTACACAGGCTAAATGGCATGAGTGTTTTTTCATAAGTCTGCACCTTATATGGAACACTGTCTTCCATAGACTCTTAGAATGGCAGAGCTGTCAAAAGACATACAGATTTTCAAAGTCCAGACAAGCCTATCTATTTTGAAGAAGAGAAAACTGTGGTCCAGACAGGGGAAGGGACTTTTCAAACTTGTTTCACTTAATAATTTTGCCCCTGATATTGCCAGGAACTTATTTTTTTAAATTTAGTTTAGCAAATATAGGATTAGAGCTACCTAGAGCAGATTTGTNCTATGAAACAGATATGTAATGTTCTCATTTCCTCACCCCTAATATTATAGAAATCAGCATCCATAAAAGTGGAAAGAGCATAAGAATAATCAGATAGGTTGGATTTAATTCCTTTAACTGGAACCCATGGGAAATTATATAGTTTCTTTGAGCCTCAGATTCATTATTTATGAAAATGTGAATAATAATAGTTTGGTTTTAACCATGTGGAGTTTGAGGTGCTTGTGGAGAATCCAGGTGGATAGATTAAGGAAGAGCTGAATGAAATTCAGGAGAATGACTGGGTCTGGAGATACATATTTGAAAATCAACTGCCACATGCATGGGTGACATTACTTAGTAGAGGGAGTTTTTTCCCACATGATGGCTCTTTAACTATTTGAGGTTGACAATCATGTTATCCCAGTTATCCAATTCTGTAGGCCTAACATCCCTAGATCAAAGATAATTATGAATGTCTTGAATTCCAGCGTCTTCATCAGCCAAATTGTCTTTTTGAGGATATATCATATTTTGGTTTTATAGGCCTTGAGGTGTGATGTTCTAAAACTAAACACAGTACTCCTTTTACGGTGTGGGGTAAAAGCAAGACCTTTATCTCCTTTATTCTCTACACTATACATTTTTGATTACTCTGATGCAGGTTGTCCTTGACAGTACCCTGAGAAATACTGTCTCATGGCATAAAGATAACTGCATTTGAACTATTCTAGTCCCCAGCATTGACTTGGCTTCTAGCTCCATGCCTGGTCTTGCTTCACTGCAGAATGTAGCCACAAAGTTGTTGTAGGATATTACCAGCTCCATCTCATTTCTTGATATCCAACACTTGAATTTAGTGTAACAGGTAAAATTTTCCCCCCCTACTTTTTCATTTTGTGAAGCCCTTTAGCTACTCTGGAAGTGGCTTACCTGTATTTAGAAAGGCACTTTATTGGGAGCCAGAGTGACAGAGGACTCAAAAGGTAAGGTACATTGATTGGTGATTGGTGGCTTCTTACCTCCCCCCAAAATTTAATACACCATCCACCAAAATAAATTTCAGGCATAGTAAGCAGTTTTATGCAAAATATTAAAGACTTTCAAGAAAATGTGGAGAAATGAATTATTTCCTCTTTGCATATGCTTAAAATAATATATGATGTCACAAAGGAAAAGGTTATATTTTTCATATATAAAAATGAAAATCTCTTTAAAACATGAAAACATTGAAACACAAATAATAAACTGGAAAACTGCAACAAATATGAGAATGCAGTTGATACTCATTTCTGGATTATTTATTTNTTTCATTCCTTCTCATTGCCATGTAGTATTCCATGGTATAGATAAACCACATCTTCTTGATCCATTCGGCCGTTCATGGACATTTAGGCTCTTTCCATGTTTTGGTCATTGTGGAGAGTGCTGCTATGAACATTGGGGTACAAGGGCTCCTATGCACCACCATTTCTGTATCCCTTAGGTAAATTCCTAGCAGTGNTGTAATTATTATGTAGTGCCCTTCTTCATCTCTTGTGATTGTCTTTAACTTATAGTCCAGTTTGTCTGATATAAGTATAGCTACTCCGGCTTTCTTTTGATTTCCAGTAACATGATATATATATTTCTCGATCCCCTTAGTTTTAATCTGACGGTATCTTCCAGTCTAAAATGGGTGTCTTGTAGACAGCTTATACATGAATTTTGTTTTTTATCTATTCTGCTACCCTATGTCTTTTGATTGGTGCATTCAGCCCATTTACATTCAGTGTTATTATTGAAATATGTGGGTTAAGAGTCTTTGTTTCTTTTGTGAGGTTCATGTTTGTGGTGGTGACTCTGGTATCTTTGTTCCTTGCAACCTTTCCTTCAGAGAGTCCCCCTCAGGATTTCTTGTAGGCCTGGCTTAGTGGTGACAAATTCTTTTAATTTCTGTTTATTTGGAAAGACTTTTTTCTGTTTCTCTTCTGAATGAGGCTTGGTAGATAGAGGATTCTTGGCTGCAGGTTTTTCTGTTCATCACATTGAAGATCTCCTGCCATTCCTTTCCTCCTTGCCAAGTTTCAGTAGATACGTCTGTCACCAGTCTGAAAAGTTTCCCTTTGTATGTTAGGGCTCTTTTCTCTCTAGCTGCTTTCAAAATCTCACTTTGTCTTTATATTTTGCCATTTTTACTATGATATGCCGTGCTGAAGGTCGATTCAAATTACGTCTGAGAGGTGTCCTATGAGCCTCTTGTATCCAATGTTTACTTCCTTCCCCTGGTTGGGGAAGTTCTCTGCTATAATTTGTTCCAGGACCCCTCTGCACCTTTCCCTCTCTCTTCCTCTTGTGGGATTCCTATGATTCAGATATTGTTGTGTTTGACCATATCGCTGAGCTCTTGAACTTCTCTTTCATTTTCCTGGATCAGTTTGTCTCTTTTTTTCCTCAGTTTCCTCTTTTTCTATAATGGTGTCTTCTAAATCACTTATTCTCCTTTCTGCCTCTTCAAGCTGTGCATTGGAGGCCTCTAATGTATTAGAGATCTCATTTATCGCATTTTTAAATTCATCATGCCTACTTTCATTCTCCATCTTGTATGTAGCCATAGTTTCTTTGATGTCCTCTATGCTTTTTTCAAGCCCAGCTATTAATTTTATGAATATTGTTCTAAAATCTTATTCAGTTATGCTGCTTATATATGTTTTGAGCAGTTTATTAGCTGTCAATTCTTCTTGGAATTTCTTTGGAGGAGAGCTCTTTCATTTCGTTATTTTAGTTAGCGTTCTGTCTCTTGTTAGTGTTACGACTTGTTATGCTCTCTGCACCTGTGAACGCTGCTGTACCCAAGAAGTCTCTTTGACTGGCCCGGGCCTATCCTTTTGGAGAGTGTTTTTTGAATGCTATCTTTTGGTCTCTCTTGTTTAGACCTTGGTTATTTTATCTTCCTACTCATAGTGGTATCTGGGACTCTCCACCATGTGTACTTTGATTTGTTTCTTGTGGTAGCCCTGGAGAAGAAAACAGACTGACAAACACCCAGGGAGCAGAGGCACTGAAATGCACAGACAAATCCAATAAACATGAAAACCGAGAGGGAAAACGAAAAAGTTAAGAGAAAAGACAGCGGAGGGAAGGTGAATAATAGAAAATAAAAAAAAATACATCAAAAGGTCTAAAAGAAGAAAAGAAAATGAAAAAAGAAGAAAATCGGTGGGCAATGAATAGTTTAAAGCTTATAACCGGATTTCTCAGCTACAATTAAATAGCCGGGTGTATGCAGTGCTGGTTGAAGAGCATAGAGAAAGAGGGAGAAGACAGGTCAGGGATGATGCAAAATTGGAAATAGAATGAACAGGCAGAAGGGATAAGAAGCCTTTTTCAAAGAGCTAAAGTGTGGAATATGGTTGGGTAGGTGAGAGAAGGACGCTGGAGCTATCCAGAGAAACTATATAGTCTAATTACTCCTGAGAGAAAGAGATGAAAAGGTCGGTAGGTGTAGAATTTACATCTATAGAATGGACTAAATGTGACTGTTTAAGCAAGCCTGTGACCAGAGTTAATCAGGTAGTGTCCCGGAAAAGAAAAGAAAAAAAAAGGGGGGGGGGCGGGAAGGCAGCTCTTAAGCAGGGATGTGCGTGGTATTATCCAATGCGTCAGGCAGGAGTTCTGCCTTGGCGGTTGTGGGGAGGAGAGTGGCAGCGCTCTAGTCCCTTCTTGAACCTAGTGCTGCACCTCGCCTTTTTGGGTGTGTAAACTCCCCGTACGGGGGGCGCAGCTAAAGTGGGTTGTGCTCTTTTACTCAGGCCAGGCCTAGATTCCAAATCCCAGTCCATGTGCCCCACTTAAATTGCCATAGACACAACCTCGCAGGCGATCCCCTTGGGGCAACTCCAAGCCTCTTGCCTAGTCCTGGGGATGGAGCCAGAATCGCTGTTCCCTTCTCCTCTGGGTCGGGTTGGCGAGCATGGGCGGGGGTTTGCCTGCGGGGCGTGCGGGGCCCGCTGGTGAGAGGGAAACCAGGTCCCTCTGTGTCTCGTCACCCGAAACACGAATTCACGGGCAAATCTCCCATTTTTTAAACCTTCCCTCTAGAGTTCCAGCTAGCCAGGGGTGCGGAGACCTGGTACATGCTTGGTTCCTCCAGGGGTCTGGCCAGCCAGGAGCGCAATGGCGCGTTAGGCGCGCAGCTCCTCTAAGGGTCCAGCCTGCAAGGATCACAAGGTAGTGTTCCGCGCGCCAAGACCCTCTGGGACTAGTTGGCGTGCAGGGATTAGGCGCACACAGTCCTTCAGTGAACCGAGCAGAGGTTTTTCTGTTTCCTAGCGACAGGGACTGTGTCTTGAGCAGTTTGAGACTCTCTCTTTTTCCCCCTCACTCCCCGCAGAGGGGGATCGCCCCTATCCCTCCAGTCTCCGATTCTGGCTCGATTTTATCTTCCCCAGTTCGCACTCACGTTAGAAGTCTTTCTCAGTGGATTCTGCATCCTTTTTCTCCCAATCTCTTGTGTTCTATAAGGTTTCCTATGGCTTCAGATCTTTTCCCTGTGAGAAAAGGGGGAAAGTGCAATGTACGGAGCTCCCTACTTCTGTACCATCTTGCCCCCTCCTCCGTAATGTTACAGTTCTTATCTTGTTTGATTTTAATGAGTGTACTTAACCCCATAAAGTAGGCAATTGTTCCAGTTTTACAAATGACAATAAGGACTTAAAGGACGGTGAGACAGTGGAGGTAGTGTGGAATGGATGAAAATTTACATTTTGGAAGTAAAATTAAATGTAGCAGTAGCAAGGGTGGAGAAAATATTAATCATCTTAACCGTGATTGCAGATAAACATTAGGGCTCTGCTTAGTTTACAGGGTTGTCCCAAAGTTAGATGCTCAGAAGCTTTGAGCTTTGGCAACTTGGGAGGATGGAAAAGCTGCTAATGGAAGTGGGGATTAAGGAGTGAGAGGAGTAAGACTATTNCAATTATTTTTGTGAGGTGTTTTTTTTTTTTTTTACCATTGTGTATAGAGACTCCATCTATGTAAATATTTGTAAATGCATGGATTGTCTCTGGAATGATACACAAGAAACTTGACAGTGATTGCCTGCAAAGAGGTGACTTGTGCAGGAGTGGAAAAAACACTTTTCACTTTGTGTCTTTTGTACCTTTTGAACTGTGTATCATATGTATGTGTTATCTGTTTAAAAGATGAAAATTATAAAACAGACAACAGGCAAAATAGAAAAATTTCATACTCCCCCAATACATTTATATCTCCCGCACTTTAATGTCAGAATTTCCTCTACGTCCTATGGTTTTACTTGTCCATGAGGTTTTTCTCTGACAAACCCATATCCCCTTCTTTCTGACCACTTGATGTAGAAGACAGTGGGAAAAAAGGAAATTTGAGCTAGCAAATACAGATTACTTTTGTAAAAGATAAGTGGAGAAAGGAAAGTTTTGGGGTAAAGTGAGACTTTGGGGTTAAGAGAGGTCTTCTAACTTATGTATTTGTTTATTTGTGGCTAAGAGTAAATTTCAAACCTGTTTATAGGTGGAGGGGGAAAATCTTGNGAGATATATTTGCAAATGAATGTTTCTAGGCAATTGTTTAGAAGTGGCTCAAAAAAAACAAAATAAAACAAAAACAAAACAAAACAAAACAAAACAAAAAGCTCTCTGTAAGGAACCAGATCCCAGACAAGCACCTCTGTGGCCATTTACAATAGCAGCTCTTGGGTCTGCTGAGACCTATCAGGCATTCTTTCAACAAATATTAAATGACCACTATGAGTAAGGCACAGCATACAGCAAAGGTGGTGTGGCTTAATGATATGTTCTGACTTGTTAGTCACCAAAGGAAGAAAGCTTCTGTAAGAATAAGGACACTTGAATATAATTCTAGTGGTGTGTTATGAGAGTCCAAGTGATGTGGATTCTAACAGAACCGCTACAGTGCTTGGTTCCTAGTAGGTGTTCAGTAAGTGTTTGTGACATAATTCGTTTATTGAGTACCTCCTATCAATCAAGCGGTGTGCTAGGCTCTGAGACCACATAGATAAATTAGACACAGATATATTAGATAAACCACCTAAGCTTTTGAGGTGCTTAGGTTTAGTGGTAGTTACAATAAAGTGATGAGGTTTTAGACAGAGGTACAAACAAGGGTAGGAGGTGACCTACTCCAGAAACAGAACCCAGTTGCAGTGTGTTGAGGGGTGAATATAGACAGAGGAAGTGAAGATAGTGAATGTAGACTGTCCTTTTGAGAAGCTTGGTTGGAATGAAAAGGAGAGAGAGGACAGCAAACAGAGAGACAAGTTTCAGGGACTGTTTCTTAAATAATGAGAGGTCTTAACATACTGTTGTATAGAGGAGAAGAAAGAGCAGAGACCAAGGGATGAAGATTCAGAAATAAGGGCAGTGATTGATGGAAAGAGTTCTTAGAGGGTATAGAAAGTGATGGGAGATAAAGCTGGCCAGAATTTCTTGGAAAAATTGTTGTGTGGCACTGACAATTTTTCTGAAGCAAGAGACCATAAATTTTTGTGTGGCACTAAATAAAAATATGGTAACTTCAGAGTATGAAAAAGGTAGTGGTTGAAATAATGGTTTTTGGGCCAGGCCATTCAGAGAAGAAAATTAGGCTGAAGGGGACTCATACGTTGAGAGCAAATAGGAGACCAATGAATAGTAGTAATAGGTATGAGGAGACAGAAAGTCTTTAATGTGAAAAATAAGTAGCTAGAGAGTGGGATATATGAATTTCAGATTTTATAAGTGGAGCAGTTCTGAGTGGTAAACAGATCATGGATGTGACTGTGGCTGTAGACAACTGAAATGCAGGGAAATGTCACTGTAACTGAGCCAGGAAAGTGGTATTCTGTGGTTTATCATCATGGATGCTGAAGTCTCTCCATGATGATACAAAGACTTGCATCAGAAGCCAAACATTCAATTTATGTTTGGAAAAAAAAAACAGGAAGTAGGCAGATGGCCAGTGATGGCTAGTAGACGAAAGCTAGTGTTTCACTTGTCATTCACCTACCATTCTAGATAAAGATATAAGTGAGAGAAGATGTACTATTTTTGAATTTGCCTTCCCCTCCTCAAAGGGTCTCTAAAGGAATGAGATGGCAGACTTAGGATTCAGAATTCTGACCTGTGACTGAAGAGTCCAACCTGTCCCAGCAGTACCAGCCTCCTAAGGGTCTAGCCTGCAGGGTAAACCAGTGCAGTGTTTGTCCCTAGCCAGTAATGTACATTTCCTCAGAGGCAGTGATAAGCGTTAGAATGAGGAACTAAATCAGACAAGGGAGACGTAAGCAGTATGTTCTGGGTTGAGTAATTTCCCAGAAAATGTGGTAGCTGATAGTCTGTCCATTCCCTTTCCATACTGTTCTTTAGAAGAACAGTAATGAGTAATAACATATATAAGTTTATCTCCTTGATGCCATGAGGGGAACATTAGGTAGTGAAGCTAGGTTTTCCTTGTGTCCAAGAGAGCTTTTAAGGTATAGTTTTGTTTACCAATTGGCTACAGAGTTTAGATACTGGTGAAAGAGGCATCCCAAAGGGAGAGTAGTAACAATGTAGAGGTTCCCAAATTTAGAGGTACCTGAGAAGAAAACCCAGAGAAAATAGGGAATAGCTTCATGAAGCCCCAGGCTATCCTCTCCAAGTAACAACACCAAACAATACAAATGATGACAGCCCCTTATATACCACTTACTTTATACTAGGCACTGTTTTAAGCACTTTATGCTTTTTTTTTTCATAAATTGCAACAATCCTGTGAGATAGGTAATAATATCCCCATTTTACTAAAATAAGTACACATTGTTATCCAAGGATTTATTCTCATTCTACTCCTACTGTGGTAACTTGGGTTCTGGGTATGTACATTAAAGTAGAGACTGCTGCTTGGCTGAATCTTTGGAGATAGTTTTGGCTACATAGTTTAGTCCATGCTGTGGGACTCAGGTGTTGCTATGAAGCAAATCTGACAGATAGAAGCCTTCACAGAAGCTTTTTTTAAGTTTATTTAATTTCAGAGAGAGCGAGAGAAGAGAGAAGAGAGAGCGAGAGCGAGAGAGAGAATCCCAAGCATGCTCTGCACTGCCAGCATGGAGCCCAATGTGGGACTTGAACCCACGAACCATGAGATCATGACCTGAACCAAAACTTAGAGTCAGACCGGTTAACCAACTGAATCGCCCAGGCACCCCAGAGGTTTTTATAACATCTAAAATTATAACAATACACATATATATGCTTGTAAATATGTAGATTATTTCTGGAAGGCAACACAGGATGTTTTAACACTGTTTCCTTCTAGTGAGGTTAACCCTGTGCATTTATTACTTATGTACATGTTTACCATGTGCATGAATTATCCTTTTGAAACTAAAAATAAGACAAAAAACACAGATTGTAAAATAGAATAACTTTCCAAATACTCTTCTGAAAATTCAATTTCCTCCTTTACATTTTTTACTAAATAACGCCATAACATTCCATGATAGGACTTAGGATAGGGGACATAAATGTAATAGAATAAAAGCTTGCTGCTCCAGTATTTGCCATTTTTTCCTAAGAGGGCTGATTGTATCTTATGATATTCAAAATAGTTTCATAACAAATCTCGAAAGTATACATTCTGTATTTTATATTACAAATAGAAAATGTAGACATTTGTCACCATTCCTGCCTATACCTTTATTTGAATGGGGGTATAATTAGATCTGAGGTCTACTGAGTGTTTCCTTTAATATAACCATCCTATATCAATTGGCCTGAGGGCCTAAACTAAAGAAAACCATTATGTAGCTGTCTGGCATTCAAAAAAGTTCTCTACGTCCTTGGAATTCATTACAAATTATTTTTAAATTTTAGACCTTAACACACTCTTGCCCCATATACACTGGCCTAGTTTTGCCTGTGCCCTTCATTTTTCTCAGTGCTATTTTGTTTCTTCCATTCAAAGTCATATACCAAATCCCCTAAAAATTAAAATGTTTTCCTGGTTCAATCCCCCTAAACAACCTAGAACCTCTCCCTATTTCCAGCACAAACCCTCAACTTCATTTTTCTTGGTACCATTTAATGCTTCATTTATTTTTTAAATAGTTTATTGTCAAGTTGGTTTCCATATAACACCCAGTATTCATCTATACAAGTGCCCTCCTCCATGCACATCACCCCCCTTCCCCTCCCCCTTACACCCATAAGCACTCAGTTTGTTCTCAGCATTCAAGAGTCTCTAATGGTTTACCTCCATCCCTTTCCCCCACTATTTTTCTCCTTTTTCTCCCTCATGGTACTCTGTTAAGTTCCTCCGAATTCTCCTATATGTGCAAACATATGGTATCCGCTCCTCTCTGCCTGACTTATTTCACTCAGCATAACACCCTCAAGTTCCATCCATATTTCTACACATGGCCAGATTTCATTCTTTCTCATTGCCATGTAAAATTCCATTTTATAGATAAACCACATCTTCTTGATCCATTCGTCCG
>NW_027530536.1:12971-18810 GCF_008692635.1 Crocuta crocuta | reverse complement strand
TATGTGGAAACTAATTTGACAATAAACTATTTGTAAACAAAAAAAGATAATTTTATTCCTTCTTTCCAATTTGGATGCTTTTTTTTCTTTTTCTAACCTAATTGCACTGCCTAAAACTTTCAGTACAACATTGAATAGAAATGGTAAAAACAGGCATCCTGTCTTTGTTTCATATCTGAAGTAAAAGGCTTTTAGTCTTTTGTCATTGAGAATACTGTTAGCTATGAGTTTTCCATAAATGCTCTTTATCAAGTTGAGAAACTTCACTTCTATTCCTAGTTTCTTTTTTTTTTTTAATTTTAATTCTAGTACAGTTAAATACATTTCTTGGACACCTGGATGGCTCTGTTGGTTAAGTGTCTGATGTTGGCTTAGGTCATGATTTCATGGTTCGTGTGTTCCATCCCTGTGTCAGGGTCTTTGCTGACAGCTTGGAGCCTGATTTGGAGTTTGCCTCCCTCTCTCTCTGCCCCTCCTCCACTTGCACTCTCTCTCTCTCTCAAGAATAAATAAACATTTAAAAAATTTTAAAACATACAGTGTTATATTAGTTTCAGGTGTATAATATAGTGATTCAACAATTCTATACATTACTCAATGCTCATCATGATGAGTGTACTCTTTAATCCTTATCACCTGTTTCACCCGTCCTACCACGAACCTCCCCTCTGTTAACCATCAGTTTCTTCTCTATAGTTCAGGGTCAGCTTGGGGTACCTGGGTGGCTCATTCAGTTAAGCATCTGACTTCAGCTTAGGTCATGATCTCACAGTTTGTGAATTCGAGCTCCACATCGGGCTCTGTGCTGACAGTCTGGGGCCTGCTTCGGATTCTGTGTCTCCATCTCTCTGCCCCTCCCTGTCTCACACTCTGTCTCTCTCAAAAATAAACATGAAAATAATTTTTAAAGTCTGTTTCTTGGTTTTTCTTTCTCTTTTCCTTTGCTTGTTTGCTTTATTTCTTACATTCTACATATGAGTGAAATCATATGGTATTTGTCTATCTCTGACTTATCCATTTCACTTTAGCATTATACTCTCTACCTCCATCTATTTTGTTGCAAATGGCAAGATTTAATTCTTATTTATGACTTATTTATGAAATTCTTATTTATGAAAAATAATCACTTAACCGACTGAGTCACCCAGGTGCCCAGCAAACATAAACTTATTGAATCATAATGTTGTACACCTTAAACTAATGTAACATTGTGTATCATTTATACTAAAAATTTTTTCAGAGTGCCTGAAGTAAATAAACAAAACCTTAAGACCTTCATAAAGATGATTACTTACAAATTCAAAAATGGTATATCATTTAATATCCCCATATTTTATTGCTATTCATTGGTAGTTTAGTTCCATTGGGTCAGAAAAGATACTTTGTTAGATTTCAGTCTTTTAAATTTATTGGGATTTGTTTTGTGGCCTAACGTATGGTTTATACTGGATAATGTTCCATGTACATTTGAGAAGAAAGTGTATTGTCTTGTTGGGTTCAATATTGTTCTACTTCCAATCCATGAGCATGGAATGTTTTTCCATTTCTTTGTGTCTTCTTCAATTTCCATCATAAGTTTTCTATAGTTTTCATCATACAGATCTCTTATATNATTTTGGTTAGCTTTCTATCTTTTGTTAATTTTAAAAGCTTGTTATACACTCGACCCTGCGAGTTCTGATGTATTAGAGAGGGCTCTCTGACTGTTCAGGGCCTGTCTGTTCAGGAAGTGTTCTTTGGTTGGTGTCTCTGTTTTCTCTTATTGATCGTTTTGTTATTTTGTTTTTCTACTGGTAGTGGTATTTGGGGCTCTCCAGCATGTGTAGTTTGGCTTGTTTCTTGAGGCAGCACTGGTAGAAAAACACAGACAACCACAGAGGGAACAGAGGTACACAAATGCTAGGGAAAACCAATAAACACGCAATCCCAGTCTCAGGATAAAACAACAACAACAACAACAACAACAACAACAACAAAACAGCTATCTGGAGGGGATGGGCGTGGTTTGGTATAGGCAGGTCTTGTCTCCAGTGTGTCAGATGGCCATTCCCTGAGGCCCTGCCTTGGTGGTTGTAGGGAGGAGAATGTCGTCACCCCAGTCCCTTCTCAACCAAGCATTGCAAATCACTTCTTCGTGTCTGATCTCCCTGTGCTGAGGATGTAGCTAAGGTGGGCTGAGTTCTATGCCCCACGCCCTACCTTGTTTCCAGGTCCCAGTCCGTGGGCTTTGTTATACCGCTCTGAAAGATCCTGCAGGTTGCTGCTTCCCTATTGCTGGGGTTGAGTGGGGAGTGGGGATAGTGTTGCAGCCTCAGATCCGCTGGGGTCAAGCAGCGATATAACCCTAGTGCNCTGCTTCACCAGGCCGCCACCGCCATGGATGGTGCCTGGCCCGCCGCGGTGCAGTTTTTCCTGGCGCCTTCTGGGACTGGGGCACCTAATTTAAAGTCAGCACCCCAGCCAGAGCTAAAAAATACTCTCTTTCTAAGCCGAGGTTTTTTCTCTTCTCCAGGGACAGTTTATGAGCGATCTCAGCTTCTCCTTCCCTTCCTGTGGACTCTCGGCAGCTCACCACTGCTCACCAGTTAATCACACACTGCAGTTGCACACAAGCCAGGTTCCCTCCCCTCCCCCCGTGTCTCTGGGTCCCGTCCCGCTTTTATCTTCCCCAGTTCGCACTCACGCACTCATGAGGTTTCGTTCCCAGTGTATTCTGTCTCTTTCTCTTCCCAAACCCCTGTGGCTCAGTGTCCTATGACTTCAGGCCTTCTCTGTTTGAGAGATGGGTGCAGGCGAAATGTACGGAGCTCCCTACTTCTCCGCCATGTTGTCCCCCTTGTATGCTGTCATTTCTTGACGGACCGTTCTACAAGTGATGAACTCCCTCATTTGTTTGTTTATCTATGAATGTCTTGTTTTATCCTTTATTTTTTGAAGGATATTGTTACTAGTTACATAATTCTTGATTGACAGATCTTTTTCTTTCAACACTTTAAATATGGCATCTCACTGCCTTCTGGCCTCAATGGTTTCCAAAGAGAAATAAGATGTTAATCTTATTATTTTTTCGTATGTGAAATTATCTTTTCCTGCTTTCACAATTCTCTTTGTCTTTAGTTTTGTCAGTTTGATTATGTGTCTGATTGTGGATATCCTTTAATTTCTCCAATGTGGAGTTTGTTGTGATTCTTGGATGTTTAGATTCATGTCTTTTACGTAATTTGAGTTTTCCAGTCATCATTTCTCCAAATATTCTTTTCCTCTCCTTTCCTCTGAAATTCCCATTATGCATATGATAGTACATCTGACAGTGTCCTACAAGTCTCAGACTTTGTTCATTTTTCTTTCATTTCTTTCTCATTTTGCTCTTCAGACTGGATAATTTAAATCAGCCTGTCTTCATGTTAACTGATTGTTTCTCCTGCTGCTTAAATCTGTTGTTGGCTTCCTTTAGTAAATTCATTTTATGGTTGTCATTTTCATCTGCAGTATCTCTATTTTGTTCCTTTCTTTATTTCTTTTATCTCTTCATTTATATACATACTCTATTTTTATTCTTCTGATCTCTTTTAGTTCTTTATAAATGGTTTATCTCCTTGAGCATATTTAAGATAGTGAATTGAAAGTCTTTGTCTAGCAAGTCAATGCCTAGGCTTCCTAGACAGTTTCTATTAATTCCTTTTTTCCTGTGAATAAGCCATACAGTTTTGTTTCTTTACATGCCCTATAAATGTTGTTGTTGAAAATATACATTTAGAATATTATAGAGTAGAAATCTAGAAATTAGATTCTCCACCTCCCTAGGGTTTGTTTTTGCTGCCTGTTGTGAGTTGGTTTTGTTTGCTTCTGTAGTGATTTTTCCATATTAAAGAATGTATTCTTTTTTATATGTGGTCTTTAAAGTCTCTGTCTCTTAAACTTGTGGTCAGTTAGACATTATATAAATTTTTCATGCATGCCTAGAGTCAGAAATGGAAAAGAAGAAAAAATATACTCTTATCAATCATTCTTAACCAGGATTTTAACTGGAAAGGAAAGAAAAAGAGTATCCATCTATAGGCAGGTGTATTATTAAAAGGAAGACATCATCTGGTCAGGCAAAGTAGGACATTTTTAACAAAGTTCATTCAAATGATTATTAAAAGGATAAATTTTTAAGACTCAACAAAAATAGATGTAGAAATGAAGATAAAGTATGACTGATGAATGACCTGAGGAAATAGTCCTAGAATATAGTCTCATTCTCTGTTTGTATTTTTCCCCATTTTTTGACCTTAAGTGTTTATCATTGTGTATGAAAACCATCTTAATTCAATAGCTTCTCAAGATTGAAAACAATGCATTATAGTTTCACTTTGCCTTAACATCTAGTATAAATGTACACAGATGTTGATGGAGACTAAAAAAAGTTAGGCCTCGGGGTGCCTGGGTGGCTCAGTCAGTTGGGCGTCCAACTTCAGCTCAGGTCATGATCTCACGGTTCGTGGGTTCGTGCCCCACATCAGGCTCTGTGCTGACAGCTCAGAGTCTGTTTCGGATTCTGTGTCTCTCTCTCTGCCCCTCCCCTGCTCATGCTCTGTCTCTCTGTGTCTCAAAAATAAATAAACATTAAACAAAAGAGCTAGGCCTCACTTTCTTCAAATGACATTCTGAGCCAAAATTATGTAGATATTACATAAAGCAGCAAAGAATGATTGGGGAAAGTAGACACATTACGTGGAAAAAGTCTTGGAGCCTGCAATCTGGTCCCAGCTCTACCATAAACTTACTCTGTTACCCTGGGCAAATCATTGATACTACACTCGTCCGTTTTTCCCCAGCTATAAAATGAAACAGATAAACCAGAGAATTGCTAAATTTTCTTTACATTCTGATATTCTATGAAATCATAGTTCAAATGTAATAATACGTAATATTTGTTATAGATTTGCCTTGTGCTAGATACTATGCTAAACAGCAGCTACATTCATTAACTTGTTTAAGTCTTGAGTAACCTTGTGAGGTAGGTAATGTGAGAGAAGTTAGGGAACCTGCCTGAAGTCACAAAATGGCGCAACTGTGTTTTTAACCCAGGAAGTCTGAATTTATACCTGGCATGTAACTTCCACACTAAATTAACTAAATATACAAGGGAAGCTTGGTATTTAAAGATGTTCTCCAGTGAATAGTTGGAGAAAATGAATAATCAATCATCTTCTTATTGGTTGTCTTTTTAGCTCTTGGTACCATGTTATAGCTCAAGAGTTTCCATTTGGTGGAATTTAAAAAATTTAGATTTACATCTGTATTTGTTAAATGAGTAGAAATTCTTGCTCAGGTTGAAGATGAAGAAAGATAGTAAAGTATGGAATTTCATCATACTTATCTTTCCTTAGCAGGTTGATTGTCTCCTAATATATTATTTCCATTGAATAAAGTGCTCAAAAATAATGATATGGACAAATTAATTAGAAAAATGATGTTTTTAGATATCACTAATTTGACCTTTCTCTTTCTTTTTACAGTGACTATTTTGAGCCCAGCAGAAAAAAGTAAGATAGTATTTTAAATTGTATTGGTCAGAATTGTATCTCTCTCTCTATCTAAAAGTAAGTTACATAAAAGCGTAAAAATTGAGCAACTTTCCAAGGAATACTGAATTGAGTGGAAAGTATGGGATGGCAGTTTTCAGGAAACATACCCAGAGTGTAACCAGAGATACAGCAGAACATATTTTTAGTGTCCCCTAAGGCTGTAGGACAGAAATTGGAAGTTATCAGGATTTATGATAGAGAGGACCTAGGCTCTTTCTTCCTTCATCACTGTTATCCTAGGTACCTCGCCTTCCTGCACAATTCAT
>NW_027530536.1:10034-12935 GCF_008692635.1 Crocuta crocuta | reverse complement strand
TTGATTTAAAATTTACACTACCACAGTAAAGAGATTGAGGAATTTTCCATTAAAAATGTGTAAACTAAGCATGAGTCTTAACAAACATTTAGCTTTACATTATTTTCTCAGGCATTACCTTAAGTATTTAGCCACTTTATATAGTCACTTTTAATTCTCACTTCATGGGATTAGCTATTGTAATTCATTAATTACATAATATTTATATTATGCTTTTTAAAAAATGAAGTTTATTTATTTATTTTGAGAGAAAGAGAGAGTATGAGAACAGAGGAGGGAGGCAGAGAGGCGGAGGGAAAGGGACTCCCATGCANTTGGATGTTTATCCAACTGAGCCACCCAGGCACCCCTATACTATGCTTTTTATTTAATTTTTATTCATTCAATTTTTGTGATTTTTTTTACAAATACTTTATTGTCAAGGTGGANCCTCAGCATAACACCCTCAGGTTCCATCCATGTTGCTACACATGGCCAGATTTCATTCTTTCTCATTGTCATGTAGTATTCCATTGTATAGAGAAACCACATCTTTTTTTTAATATTGCATTACTTAATATTTATTAGTATTTTCATATAAAGCAGAAAATGTACTATAATCCCATTGTCTAGGAAATTATAGTAGATAGGGAAAAATAAGGAGCAATATATGAATACTAGCAGAAAGTAGAAACAATACTAAGAAGTATAAAGTGAAATTAAAAGCCCAAATCCACCCTTCCTTATTGAAGGTTTTTTTTTCTTTTCTTTTTTTTTCTTTTTTCTTTATTTATTTTTTACAAATAGTTTATTGTCAAGTTGGTTTCCATATAGCATTCAGTGCTCATCCCAAGTGCCCTCCTCCAAGCCCTTCTCCCTCCTCCCCCCACATCCATCAGTCCTCAGTTTNGGCTTCTCACAGATGGTTTTTATGATGTTTAAGTAGGTTCCTTCTATCCCAAATTTCTTGAGGGTCTTATTAAGAAGGGATGCTGTATTTTGTCAAATGCTTTTTCTGCATCTATTGACAGGATCATATAATTTTTGTCTTCTTTTGTTGATGTGATGTATCAAATTGATTGATTTCCGAGTATTGAACCAGCCCTGTAACCCAGCAATGAATCCCACTTGATTTTGGTGGATAATTCTTTTTGTGTACTGTTGAATTCGCTTTGCAAGTATCTTGTTGAGGATTTTTGCATCTGTATTCATCAAGGATATTGGCCTGTAGTTCTCCTTTTTTATTTTTTATTTTTTTTTTTTTTGCTGAGTGTCTGTCTGGCTTGGGAATCAAAGTGATGCTGGCTTCATAAAATGAGTCCGGAAGTTTTCCTTCGATTTCTATTTTTTGGAATAGCTTGAGAAGAATTGGGATTAATTCTGTTTTAAATGTCTGGTAGAATTCCCCAGGGAAACCATCTGGTCCAGGGCTCTTATTTGTTGGGAGATTTTTGATAACTGATTCGATTACCTCACTTGTTATTGGTCTGTTCAGGTTGTCTATCTTTTCCGATGTGAATATTGGTAATGAGTGTGTGTTTAGGAATTTGTCCATTTCTTCTAAGTTTTCCAGTTTCTTGGCATATAGTGTTTCATAGTATTCCCTGATAATTGCTCGTATTTCTGTGGGGTTGGTTGTAATCAGTCCGTTTTCATTCATGACTTTGTCTATTTAAGTGCTCTCTCTTTTCTTTTTGACAAGCCTGGCTAGAGGTTTGTCAATTTTGTTTATTTTTTAAAAAAATCAAATCTTGGTTTCATTGAAATGTTCAACTGTTTCTTTGGTTTCTCATATATGACCTTTATGATGTTGAGATATGCTCCCTCTAAACCCACTTTGAGTGTGTTTATCATGAATGGATGTTGTACTTTGTCAAATGATTTTTCTGCATCTGTTGAAATGATCATATGTTCTTTATCTTTTCTCTTACTGATGTGATATGTCACATTGATTGATTTGCAAATATTGAATGATCTCGTATCCCAGGAATAAATCCCACTTGATCATAGAGCATCTTTTAATGTATTGTTGAATGGGGTTTGCTAATATTTTGTTAAGAATTTTTGCATCCATGTCCATCATGGATATTGGCCTGTTTTTCCCTTTTTTTAGTGGTGTCTTTATCTGCTTTTGGTATCAGGATAATGCTGGCCTCATAGAATTCATCAAATGAATTTGGAAGTTTTCCTTCCTTTTCTACATTTTGGAATGGTTTAAGAATATATATTAATTCTTGTTTATTTTTTAGGGTTTTTATTTAAATTTTTATTTAAATTCATATAACACTATGGTTGACATATCATGTAACACTAGTTTCAGGGGTACAATATAGTGATTCAACATTTATAAACCACACGTGATGCCCATCACAACTGCACTCCTTTATCCTCATCATTTATTATGTAACCCATCCCCCCAACCAACTCCCTTCTGTAAACCTATAATTTGCTCTCTATAGATAAGAGTCTGTTTCTTTTTTTGCCCCTCTCTCTGTTTTCCTTTTGCTCGTTTTATTTCTTAAATTCCACATATACGTGATATCATATGGTATTTGTCTTTCTCTGAATAATTTCACATAGTATAATACTCTCTAGCTCCATTCGTGTCATTGCATATGGCAATATTTCATTCTTTTTCATGGATGAGTAATATTACATTGTGTGTGAGTATGTATATATGAATATGTATATGTATATATACATTTTCTTTACCCATTCATCAGACATGGGATACTTGGGCTGTTTCCATAATTTGGCTAGTCTAGATAATGCTGCTATAAACATTGGGGTGCATGTATCTCTTTGAATTAGTATTTTTGTATTTGTTTCACCCTGCCTTATTGAATGAGGAGACCAAAGCACTAAAAGACTAAGAATTTTGCCCAAGGTCGCAGGTAATAAACAATAAAGACAGGATTTTAA
>NW_027530536.1:381-10026 GCF_008692635.1 Crocuta crocuta | reverse complement strand
CTTACTCTTTTTAAGTTTTTTTTTTTTAATTTCACTTAGTTAGGATAGAGTGTAATCTTAGTTTCAGATGACAATATAGTGATTCAACACTTCCATACAATACCGAGTGATCATCACAGAAAGTGCACTCCTTGATTCTCATCACCTGTTGTATAACCTCTACTATAGAGTCTGTTTCTTGTTTTGCGTCTCCCTCCCTGATTTTTTTTACTTATGCCTGTTTGTTTTGTTTCTTAATTTCCAAATATGAGTGAAATCATAGGATATTTGTCTTTTTCTGTCTAACTTATTTTGCTTAGCATAATACACTCTAGCTCCATCCACATTATTACAAGGAAAGATTTCATTCTTTTTGATGTTTTAGTAATAGTCGTGTGTGTGTGTGTGTGTGTGTGTGTGTNGTGAAATCATAGGATATTTGTCTTTTTCTGTCTAACTTATTTTGCTTAGCATAATACACTCTAGCTCCATCCACATTATTACAAGGAAAGATTTCATTCTTTTTGATGTTTTAGTAATAGTCGTGTGTGTGTGTGTGTGTGTGTGTGTGTGTGTGTGTGTGTGTACACCACATCTTTATCCATTCAGTTGATGTATATTTGGGCTCTTTCCATAGCTTGGCTATTGTTGATAATGCTGCTATAAACACTGGGATGCATGTGTCCCTTTGAAGCAGTATTTTTGTATCCTTTTGGTAAATACCTAGTAGTGCAATTGCTGTATCATAGGGTACTTCTGTTTTTAACTTTTTGAACATCCTCCATACAGTTTTACAGAATGAATTCCTCATCTTTCTTAACCATTCACCAGCTAGTGGGCATTTTGACTATTTCAACAATTTGGCTATTGTTGATAATGCTGCTATAAACATCAGGGTGCATGTATGCCTTTGAATTAGTACTTTTGTATTCTTTGGGTAAACACCTAATAGTGCCAATGGATTGTAGAGTAGCTCTATTTTTAACCTTTTGAGGAAACTTCATTCTGTTTTCTAGAGTGGCTGTACCAGTTTGCATTCGCACCAATAGGAAAAGAGGGTTCCCCTTACTCTACATCCTGGCCAACACCTCTTATTTGTTGTGTTGTAGATTTCAGCCATTCTGACAGGTGTGAGGTGATATCTAATTTTAGTTTTGATTTGTATTTCCCTGATGATGAGTGATGTTGAGCATCTTTTCATGTGTCTGTTGGCCATCTGGACATCTTTGGAAAAATATGTATTCATATCTCTGCCCATTTTATAATTGTATTATTCATTTTGGGGGAGTTGAGTGTTATGGTTTTTTTTTTAATTAGATTTTGGATACAAACCCTTTGTCATATGTTATTTGCAACTATCTTTTCCCATTCCATAGGTTGCCTTTTTTTCTTGCTGATGATCTCCTTCACTGTGCAGAAGCTATTCATTCTGTTGTAGTCCCAATAGTTTATTTTTGCTTTGGGATCCCTTTCCTCAGAACACATATCTAGAATGAAGTTGCTATGGCCAATGTCAAACAGATTACAGCCTATGTTCTCCTCTTGGATTCTTATGGTTTCAGGTCTCACATTTAGGTCTATAATCCATCTTGAATTTATTTTTGTGTATGGTATAAGAAAGTGTTCTAGTTTCATTCTTTTGTATGTTGCTGTTCAGTTTTCCCAACACTCTTTATTAAAGAGACTATTTTTCCCCATTGAATATCCTTTTCTGCTTTGTTGAAGATTAATTGGCCATACACCTGTGTATTCACTTCTGGATTGTCTATTTTGTTCCACTGATGTATGTGTTTATTTTTATGCCACTACGAACTGTTTTAATTCCTGCAGCTTTGTAACATAACTTGAAGACCAGAATTCTGATGCCTCCAGCTTTGCTTTACCTTTTAAAGTTTTATTTAACTATTTGTGGTCTATTGTGATTCCATACAAATTTTAGGATCATTTGCTCTAGCTCTGTGAAAAAAATGCTGGTGTTTTTTTAAAATAGGGATTGTATTAAATTTGTATATTGCTTTGGGTAGTATAGACATTTTAATAATATTTGTTCTTCCAATTCACAATATAGAATATCTTTCCATATCTTTGTGTCCTCTTCAATTTCTTTCATCTGTGTTTTATAGTTTTCTCAGTACAGGCCTTTTATCTGTTTGGTTGGGATTGTTCATAGGTATTTTTTTAGGTTGGATGCAATTGTAATTGGGATTGTTTTCTTAACTTCTATTTCTGCTGCTTTCTTTCTGGCATATAGAAATGCAACAGATTTCCCAATGTTGATTTTAAATTCTGCGATTGCTGAACTTGTGTACCACGTCTAGCAGTTTTTGGTGCAGTATTTTGGGTTTTCTATATAGAGTATCATGTCATTTACAAACAGTGAAAATTTTACTGCTTCCTTACCAATTTGGTTGCCTTTTATATCATCTGTTTTCTAATTGTTGTGGCTAAGCGTTCCAGTACTATGTTAAATAACAGTGGTGAGAGTGGATATCCCTGACTTCTACCTGACTGTAGAGAAAAATCTCTTAACTTTTCATCATTGAGGATGATACTACTTGTGCCTTTTTCTTATATGGCCTTTATGATGTAGAGTGATATTTTTTCTAAACCCACTTTGTTCAAAGTTTTTATCATGAATGGATGTTGTACTTTGTTGTACTGCATTACCTTGCTACCAAAATCAGTTAAGGACTCCACTAAAATATCACATACTGGGACATAAAGCAGCCTTCAATAAATATAAAAGATTTGAGATCATACCATGCACACATGCAGATCAGAATGCTATGAAACTGAAAATCAATCAGAGGAAAAAGGTTGGAAAACTTCCAACAACATGGAGGTTAAAGAACACCCTACTAAATAATGAATGAGCCAATCAGGCAATTAGAGAAGAAATTTAAAAATATATGGAAACAAGTGAAAATGAACATACAATCCAAACACTTTGGGATGCAGCAAAGGGAGTCCTAAAAGGAAAGTACATTGCACTCCAGGCCTATTTCAAGAAATTAGAAAAAGCTCAAGTGCAAAATCTAACAATGCACCTAAAGCAACCAGAGGGAGAGCAGCAAGAGCACCCCAAACCCAGAAGAAGAAGAGAAATAATAAAGATCAGGGCAGAAATAAACAATATAGAATAAAAAAAAAAGCAACAGCAGTTGAACAGATCCATGAAACCAAGAGTTGGTTTTTTGAAAAAATAAACAAAATTGACATACCTCTAGCCAGGCTTCTCAAAAATAAAAGAGAGAGCACCCAAATAGACAAAATCACAAATGAAAATGGATTTATTACAACCAATCCCTCAGAAATACACACAATTATCAGGGAAGACTATGAAAAATTATAGGAAAGCAAACTGGACAAGCTAGAAGAAATGTACAAATTCTTAAACACATACTCATTACCAAAATTCACACAGGAAGAGAGAAAATCTGAACAGACCCATAATGAGTGAAGAAATTGAATCAATTATCAAAAATCTACCAACAAATAAAAGCCCTGGGCCAGTTGGCTTCTCTGGGGAATTCTACTAGACATTTAAATCAGAGTTAATACCCTTCTTCTCAAGCTATCAAAAAAATAGAAAAGAAAGGAAAACTTCCGGGCTCATTCTATGAAGCCAGCATCACCTTGATTCCCAAATGAGACAGAGACCCTGCAACAAAACGAGAACTACAAGCCAATATCCTTAATGAATACGGATGCAAAAACCCTCAACAAGATACTCACAAAACGAATTCAACAGAATATAAAAAAAATTATCCATCATGATCAAATGAGATTCATTCCTGGGTTACATGGCTGGTTCAATATTCACAAATCAATCAATGTGATACATCACATTAACAAAAGAAAAGATAAAAACCATATGGTGCTGTCGATAGATGCAGAAAGAGAATTTGACCATAAAACAAAACTCTTTATTAATAAAGACCAATGAGGAAGTTGGGTTATAAGGAACTTACTTAAACATCATAAAAGCCATTTATGAGAAACCCACAGCTAATATCATCCCCAATGGGGAAAAGGAGAGAGCTTTCCCCCTAAGATCAGGAACAGGATAGGGATATCAACTCTCACCACTGTTGTTTAACATAATGCTGGAAGTCCAAGCATCAGGCATCAGACAACAAAAGGAAATAAAAGGCATCAGAATTGGCACAAAGAAGCCAAATATTCACTTTTCGCAGACAAATGATACTCTACATAGAAAACCCAACAGACTCCACCAGAAGCCTACTAGAACTGATCCATGAATTCAGCAAACTTGCAGGGTACAAAATCAAAGTACAGAAATCGGTTGCATTTTTATACACCAACAATGAAGCAACAGAAAGAGAAATCAAGACACTGATCCCATTCACAACTGCACACACACACACACACACACACACACACACACAAACATAGAATACCTAGGAATAAACCTAACCAAGGATATAGGAGATCTGTATGATGAAAACTATAGAAAACTTATGAAGGAAATTGAAGAAGACACAAAGAAATGGAAAAACATTCCATGCTCATGAATTAGAAGAATAAATATTGTTAAAATGACATTACTGGGAAGACAAGATGGCAGAGAAGTAGGGAGCTCTGTATTTTTCGCCCACCTGCATCTCTCAAACAAAGAAGGGCTGCAGCCATAGAACACTGAACTTCAAGAGTCTGGGAGGAAAAGAGACAGAGTTCACAAAGAAGACAGACTCATATGGCTACCTCAAGATACAAGCCAAAGTACATATGGTGGAGAGTCCCAAATATCACTACAAGTAAGGAAATAAAATAGCCAAAGGAGCAGAAGAGAGGCCAAGGAACACCATTTAAAAAACACTACCTGAACGGACAGGCTATGGACAGACAATGAGCTTCCTTTAATATATTAGAACTCTCAGGTGCAGAGAATATAACAAGAGACAGAAAGCTAGCCAAAATGATGAAATAGAAGAACTCTCCTCGAAAAAATTTCCCGGAAGAAATGACAGCTAAAGATTGACCAAACAGATATAAGCAACATAACTGAACAAAAATTTAGAACAATAGTCATAAAATTAAGCGCTGGGCTTGAAAAAGGCAAGGGAGACACCAGAGAAGCTATTGCTACAAAAATTATGGACCATAAAAATAGTAGTGATGAATTTAAAAATGCTATAAATGATGTGCATAATAAAATGGAGACAGCCACTGCACAGAAAGAAGAGGCAGAGAAAATAGATGAGTTTGAAGACACAATTATAGAAAAAGAGAAATCTGATAAAAAGAAAGATGAATTGATTTAGGAGCACGAAAGGGGAATTTGAGATCGGAGTGATACAACCAAACAGAAACATATCCATATCATAGGAATTCCTGAAGAAGAAAGAGAAAAAAAGAGCTGTAGAAGTACTTGAACAAATTATTCCTGAGAACTTCCCCAATCTGGGAAAGGAAACAGACATTGAAATCCAAGAGGCACAGAGAACTCCCATAAAAAATAATTTGAATCAGTCTTCTTCATGATACATCATAGTGAAAATGGTAACTATAAGGACAAAGAGAGAATTCTGAAAGTGACTAGGGATAAACGAGCCCTACCATACAAATAGAGACCTATCAGAGTAGTTGCAAACCTATCTGCTGAAACTCGGCAGGCAAGAAAGGAATGGCAGGAAATCTGCAATGTGATGAACAGAAAAAAATATGCAGCCAAGAATCCTCTATCCAGCAAGCCTGTCATTCAGAATAGAAGGAGAGATAAAAGTCTTTCCAAATAAACAAAAATTGAAAGAATTTCTCACCACTAAACCAGCTCTACAAGAAATCCTGAGGGGGGTCATTGAGGGAAAGTTTGCAAGGAACTGAAGGTAACAGAGACACAACTACAAGCATGAATCCTACAGAAAACACAATGACTCTAAAACCAGATTTTTCTATAACAACACTGAATGTAAATGGAAAAGTGCTCCAATCAAAAGACATAGGATGGCAGAATGGATAACAAACAAATTCCATCTATTTGCAGCCTATGAGAGACTCATTTTAAACCTTAAAGGGAATGGAGAAATATTTATCATGCTACTGGAAGTCAAAAGAAAGCTGCATTAGCAAAAGATATATTGGAAAAACTGGAGATTAAAGTAAAGGCAGTAACAAGCGATGAAGAAGGCATTATATAATATTACAGGGTCTCTCCATTAGAAAGAAATAACAATTATAAATGTCTATGCACCGAATCCGGGGCATCCAAATACATAAAACACTTAATCAGAAACAGGAACAATCTTATTGGCAAGAGTGTCCTAATAGCAGAGGATTCTAATACATCACTTACAGCAATGGACAGATCAACTAGACAGAAAATCAATAAAGAAACAATGGACTTGAACATCACATAGGACCAGATGGATTTGACACATATATTTAGAACTCTACATCCTGAGGCCATTGAATTCACTTTCTTCTCCAGTGCGCATGGCACATTTTTCATGATAGATCACATACTGGGTCATAAAGCGNTATTTATTACAACCAATCCCTCAGAAATACAAGCAATTATCAGGGAAAACTTTTAAAAATTATATGCCTCCAAACTGGACAACTTAGAAGAAATGGACAAATTCCTAAACTCACACTCACTACCAAAATTCAAATGGGAAGAGATAGAAAATCTGAACAGACCCATAACTATTAAATTGAATCAGATATCAAAATCTCCCTAAAAATAAGAGGCCTGGAACAGTTGGCTTCCCTGGCGAATTCTAGCAGACATTTAAATCGGGGCTAATACCCATTCTTATCAAGGTATTCAAAAAAATAGATATGGCATGAAATTTCCGGACTCATTCTACGAATCCAGCATCACTTTGGTTCCCAAGCCAGACAGAGACCCAGAAAAAAAAAAAAAAAAAAAAAGAAAGCAACTGGCCAATATCCCTGATGAATACGGATTTAAAATCCTCAACAATATACTTGCAAATTCAAGTCAACATGATATAAAAAGAATTATCCAACAGGATCAAGTGGTAGTCATTCCTGTGTTACAAGGCTGGTTCAATATTTTCAAATCAACAAACGTGATACATCACATTAACAAAAGAAAAGATAAAAACCCTATGATACTGTCGATAGATACAGAAAAAGAATTTCACAAAATACAAAATTCTTTCTTAATAAAGACCCACGAGAAAGTCGGGATAGACGAACTTACTTAAACATCGTAAAAGCCATCTATGGGAAGTCCAAAGTTAATATCTACCTCAATGGGGTAAAACGGAGAGCTTTCTCCCTAAGATCAGGAACACGACAGGGATGTCCACTTTCACCACTGTTGTTTCACATAGTGCTGGAAGTATTAGCATCAGCCATCAGACAACAAAAGGAAATCAAAGGCATCAGAATTGGGAAAGAAGAAGTCAAACTTTCACTTTTCCCAGACGACATGATACTCTACATAGAAAACCCGACAGACTCCACCAGAAGCTTACTAGAACTGATCCAAGAATTCAGCCAAGTTTCAGGGAACAAAATCGACGTGCAGAAATCGGTTGCTTTCTTATACACCAACAATGAAGCAACAGAAAGAGAAATCAACAAATTGATCCCATTCACAATTACACGAAAAACCATAAAATACCTAGGAATAAACCTAGCAAAATATGTAAAAGATCTGTATGATGAAAACTATAGAAAACTTATGAAGGAAATTGAAGAAGACACAAAAAAATGGAAAAACATTCCATGCTCATGCATTAGAAAAATAAATATTGGTAAAATGTCAAAACTACCTAAAGAAATCTATACATTCAATGCAATCCCAATCAAATCTGCATCAGCATTCTTCTCAAAGCTAGAACAAACGACCCTAAAAATTGTACGGAACCACAGAAGACCCCAAATAGCCAAAGTAATATTGAAGAAGAAAACCAGAGGGGGGGGCATCACTATCCCAGACTTTAGCCTATACTACAAAGCTGTAGTCATGAAGGCAGTATGGTATTGGCACAAAAATAGACACATAGACCAATTGAATAGAATAGAGAACTCAGAATTGTACCCAAAAATGTATGGCCAATTAATCTTTGATAAAGCAGGAAAGAATATCCAATGGAAAAAAGACAGCCTCTTAACAGATAGTGCTAGGAGAACTGGACAGCAACATGCAAAAGAATGAAAGTACACCAAGTTCTTACACCATGCACAAAAATGATCTCAAAATGGATAAAGGACCTGAATGTGAGACAGGAAACCATCAAATTCCTAGAGGAAAAAGCAAGAAACAACCTCCTTGACCTCAACTCCAGCAATCTCATACTTGACACATCCCTAAAGATAAGGGAATCAAGAGCAAAAATGAACTATTGGGACCTCATCAAGATAAAAAGCTTCTGCACGGCAAAAGAAACAATCCATAAAACTAATAGCCATCTGACGGAATGAGAAAAGATAGTTGCAAATGACATATGAGATAAATGGTATCAAAAATCTATAAGGAACTCAGCAAACTCCAAGACCGAAAAACAAATAATCCTGTGAAGATATGGGGAGAAGACGTGAACAGACACTTCTCCAAAGAGGACATCCAGATGGCTAACAGACACATGAAACGATGCTCAGCGTCCCTCATCATCAGGGAAATACAAATGAAAACCACACTGAGATACCAGCTCATGCCAGTCACAGTGGCTAAAATGAGCAAATCAGAGGACTCCAGATGCTGGCGAGGATGTGGAGAAACGGGCACCCTCCTACACTGTTGGTGGGAATGTAAACTGATGTAGGCTCTCTGGAAAACAGGGTGGAGGTTCCTCAGGAAACTAACAATAGAACTCCCCTATGACCCAGCAATAGCACTGCTAGGAATTTACCCAAGGGATACAGAAATGCTGAGGCATAGGAGCACATATACCCCGATGTTCATAGCAGCAGTCTCCACAATAGCTAAAACATGGAAAGAGCCTAAGTGTCCATCAACGGACAAATGGATCAAGAAGATGTGGTTTCTCTATACGATGGAATACTACATGACAATGAGAAAGAATGAAATCTGCCCATGTGTAGCAACATGGATGGAACTTCAGGGTCTTATGCTGAGCAAAATAAGTCAGGCAGAGAAGGACAATACCATATGTTTGAACGTATAAGAGGATCAGGAGGAACTTAACGGAGGACTGTGGGGAAGAAGAAGGGGGGAGAGGGAGAGAGGCAAAGCATGAGAGACTCTTGAATGCTAGAAACAAACTGATGGCTGATGGGGGTGGGGGAGAGGGGAAGAGGGATAATGGGCATGGAGGAGGTCACTTGTGGGGATGAGCACTGGGTGTTATATGGAAACCAACTTGACAATAAACTATTTTAAAAAATCTACTAAACAAACGGGGGAAAAAGAAATAATCCATTTAAGAAATGGGCAGGAGACATGAACACCCTCCGAAGAAGACATACAAATGGCCTCCAGACACATGTAAAGATGCTCAACATCTCTTAATCTCAGGGAAATATTAATCAAAACCACGAAGAGATACCACCTCCCACCTATCAGAATAGCTAAAATTAACATCACAGGAAACAACAGATGTTGGCAAGGATGTTGATAAAGGGGAACATTCTTACACTGTTGGTGGAAATACAAATTCCCTGTTACACTGCAACACTCTTGGTACAACCACTGTGGAAAGCAACATG
>NW_027530536.1:0-354 GCF_008692635.1 Crocuta crocuta | reverse complement strand
ATGAGGTTTCTCAAAAAGTTAAAATTGAACTACCCTGTGATCCAGCCATTGCACTATTAGGTATTTACCCAAAAGATACAAAAATACAGATTTGAAGGGGAACATGCAACCTGATGTTTCTAGCAGCATTATCAACAATAGACAAACTATGGAAAGAGCTCAAATATACATTGACTGATGAATGGATAAAGAAGATGTGGTGTATTATATATATAATAAATGGAAAAATAAGATTTATATATATGTATATATGTATATATACGTGTGTATATATGTCTTATACATCTTTATCCATTCATTATACATATGAAATATAGCCATTCATTATATACATATAATATAAGATATATACAT
>NW_027530535.1:53879-54156 GCF_008692635.1 Crocuta crocuta | reverse complement strand
GTGTTATGTGGAAACTAATTTGACAATAAACTATTAAAAAAATGAGTTATTATCAATAGTCAATAAGAAACTGTATATTATTATTTACAGCTCTGAAGAATATTTTGTTATACTGACAGAAATGCTTTTTGCTTTGAGAAAAGTATCCTTCAAATAACTTACATTAAATATCCAGTTAAATATGATTGGTAATAGAGCTAAGTTATACATTTTTTTTAGTGCATTGGCCTCAATCTTGGCTGTATCTTGGAATCACTGGGGAGCTTTAAAAAAAGAA
>NW_027530535.1:52058-53872 GCF_008692635.1 Crocuta crocuta | reverse complement strand
TAATTTAAATCATTGGTGTAGATTTGTTAATCTCTTCAGATGATCCTAATACATACTCAGTATAGTGATGCTTTTCTTAGTCTCTTGGTTTATATAATTGCTCTCTTTTCTTTCTTTCTGAGTGTGCTATTATATAGGAACCCTAGTAATACTCTACCAATTCTTTCTGTTCTTTTGTTTTTTTACACATAGAGCCATCTGTTAAGATGTCAGAATTTTTGCTTAAAAAATTGGACTAAGGCATAAAAAATTCCAGATAAAGACATATATGGGAAATCTTTATAAACCCATTATTTATTTTACTGCAAAACCAAAACCTCCCCCCATCCCTAGGCAATAATTATTATTTGAGCCTTATGTCTTTGGCCTGGGTTTATATATAATCATTGAACAGCAAATAGGCAGAGAAGTAAAGCAATGACAATTTGAACGACAGACACAAGCAGTTCAGTCATTCAACAATATTTTCATGACGTATAGTTCCATTTTTTAAAGGCTGAGTTTGGACACCTAACAGACACTCTTCAATATTATTTTTTAAGGTCCTACTGAGTTTCTGAAAATATCATACCATTATACTAATAGTAGAACTAAAAACTGTGTGAGAAACTGATGTGCTTGTGTGTGGGATTTTAATGACATTGCTATGTGTACAAATTCCATTGTCTTTTTAAGAAAAGGGAGTGCACATTGGTGTAATCAGGAAGATAAAGTTCTTGAAAGCTCAAATGGAGATTATTTATTTTTTACTTCCCTTCTACCCAGCACTTAACATTTGACTTACCATATATAATGTATTTGGCTGGTGTAGAAGAAGATAGTTGGGGGTGAAACTCATATAGAATGAATCAGATAGAATAAAGATGTTTTCCCAAAACGGGAGGCATCACCATCCCAGGCTTTAGCCTCTACTACAAAGCTGTCATCATCAAGACAGTATGGTATTGGCACAAAAACAGACACATAGATCAATGGAATAGAATAGTGAACTCAGAAATGGACCCACAAATGTACGGCCAACTAATCTTTGACAAAGCGGGAAAGAGTATCCAAAGGAAAAAAGACAGCCTCTTTAACNGAGAAGAAGGGGGAAATAGTGGGGGAGAGGGAGAGAGGCAAACCATGAGAGACTCTTGAATGCTGAGAACAAACTGAGGACTGATGGGTGTGGGGGGGAGGGGAGAGATGGGCATGAAGGAGGGCACTTGTGGGGATGAGCACTGGGTGTTATATGGAAACCAACTTGACAATAAACTATTTGTGAAAAATAATAATAATAACTTGAAGTTAAAGCCACTGTAATAAGAGTAAAAATCCCTAGAGCTAATAAGTGACTTTGGAAAGGTCATAAAACATCAACACAAGAACAAGTGCATTTTTATATACTCACAGTGAACATACAGAATTAAAACATAATTAAAAAATTGATATCCTTTACAATCACTCCAAAGTAAATACTTAGTTCCACATTTACCAAAACATATACAGGTTTTGTATGCTAAAGATTGCAATATGCTGATTAAAAAAAATATCAAAGATGATCTAAATAAATGGAAAGACTTGGGTGTCTGAGTGGCTCAGTTGGTTGAGGGTCTAACTCTTAAATTCAGCTCAGGTTATGATTTCATGGTTTGTGAGATGGAGCCATGTACTGGGCTCCAACATGCAGCTATCATAGAGCCAGCTTGGGTTCTCTCCCTCTCTCTCTGCTCCTCCCTTGCACATGCTCTCTCTCTCGCTCTCGCTCTCTCTTTCTCTCATAAATACATAAATGAATAAATAAAATAGAAAGACATATCATGTACGTCTTTAGA
>NW_027530535.1:46466-51767 GCF_008692635.1 Crocuta crocuta | reverse complement strand
GTACGTCTTTAGACGAGGAGACATTAGAGGAGACAACATAGCAAACATGTCAAGTCTCTCCAAATTAATTTATAGGTTTAATATCTTATTCCTATAAAAATTCCAGCAATATTTTTATAGATCTAAGATTATTATTCTAAAATTGATACAAAAATGCAGGCTGTAGAATACTTAAAACAATCTTATAAAAGAAGAATAAAATGGAAAGAATCACTCTACCCAATATTAAGCTTACTATATAGATACATAAAACAATGTGATATGAACAGAGGGATAGACACATAGATCAATGTATACAATAGAGAAACTAGGAAAATTCCAAATCAGTATGTTTACTTAATTTTTTTTTACAAAGGTGCATAAGCAAAACAATTCAAAATAGGAAAGACCGCTTTTTCAACAAATGATACTAGAGCAATTGAACACAAATGAGGGGGAAAAACTTTGACTTAATTAGTCTTTAAACATAAAAATGTAACTCAAAATGGATAATGTACTTAAATGTAAAACATAAAACTATAAAACTTTCAGGAAAACACACAAGAGAAAATCTTTAGGATCTAGGGCTAGGCAAAGAGTTCTCATACTTGACACCAAAAACACAATCCATAGAAGCAGAAACTTGGTAAATTTGTCCAAATAATCACATCACATCAAGTACATCAAAAAATGTTCAACATCATTGATAATCAGGGAAATGCTAATTAAAACCATAATGAGATATTACTATATATTCATTCGTATGACTAAAATACAGCGACAACAAATGCTGGTGAGGATGTGGAGAAAGTGGATTACACACACATTGCTGGTGTAAATGTAAAATGATACAACCACTCTAGAAGACAGTTTGGGAATTTCTTTAAAAACTACACATGTGATGGGGCACCTGGGTGATTCAGTCAGTTAAACGTCCGACTTTGGCTCAGGTCATGATCTCACAGTTCATGGGTTCCAGCCCCACATCAGGTTCTGTGCTGACAGCTCAGAGCCTGGAGCCTGTTTCAGATTCTGTGTCTCCCTCTCTCTCTGCCCCTCCCTTGCTCGCACTCTCTGTCTATCTCAAAAATAAATAAACATTAAAAAAAAAAACTAAACATGTGATTACCACACAAGCCAGCAACTGCATTCTTGGGTATTTACCTCAGAGAAGTAAAAACTTTTGTTCACACAAAAACTTATATCCAGGTGTTCATCGACGCTTTATTTATAATAACCAAAAACTGGAAAAAAAATGAAGATGTCTTTCAAGAGGTAAGTCATTAAACAAACTATTATATATCCATACAATGGACTACTACTCTGCAGTAAGAAGGAATGAATTATTGATAGATGAAACAAGTTGGATGAATTTCTAGGAATTTATGCTGAATTAAAAACAGTCAATCCTAAAAGGTTACATGCTATATAATTCAGTTAGTAACATTTTTAAATGACAAAATTACAGACATGGAGAACAGATTAGGTGTCAGGATGGGGGCTGGGTGAGATCCTTGTAGAGACTAAATTGGGTTTTTTTCTTAACTGTAGTAGTGGTACATGAGCACATGTGATAAAATTATATTGAACTAAATGCCACACCACAGACACACACACACACACACACACACAAGAATGCTGATAAAACTGGGGAAATCTGATTGGTGGAATTAAGATTGGTGGATTATATCAATGTCAGTATTTTCTGTGGCATTGTACTATACCTTCAAAGATGTTACCATGTGGGGAAATCGGGTAAAGAGTACATTGGATTCCTCTGTGCTATTCTTACAACTGCATATGATATACACTTATCTCAGTAAAATTTATCATTAAAAAAAGGCTACCCAAAACTCACTAAGAGGAAATAGGAAGTATTCTAGGCATTCTTTATCCTCCATTAAACAAATATCTGTATTTTTGTTGGTATATATCTTCAGGACTTTAAAAATCTCTCATTGTGGCCACTTGGTTTTGCCAGTACCTCCTCTATGAATTAAAATGTACAGGGGTGCCTGGGTAGCTCAGTCAGTTAAGCATCTGACTTTGGCTCAGGTCATGACCTCACAGTTAATGGGTTTGAGCCCTGTGTTGGGCTCTGCGGTGACAGACAGCTCAGAGCCTGGAGTCTGCTTCAGATTCTGTGTCTCCCTCGTTCTCTGCCCCTCCCCTGCTTGCATTCTCTGTCCCCTTCTCTCTCAAAACTAAATAAACATTTTTTAAAAATTTAAATGTACACATGGCTTTGAAGTACTACAATTTTGAAGTAATAGTAGCAGAAAGAAAAATATCTTCAAATACCATGTCAGAGTAGAAAGTAAAGAATTTGAATCAAAAGCCCATAATTTCTCAGCAAAATACGAAAATTTCAAGGAACACATTAGGTAGCAGTTTTAAGAGATTTTTTTTCTTTTCTTCCCCAGGATAATTTGATTCATTGATTAGAATTTAGAATTTTAAAAAAAGAACAAAAGATGAAAAGACTCAGGATCTTTGACTCAAGTGTCAAATCTGCTACTGTCTGTGTGAGTTTGGGCAGATCAACTCAATCTGTTTGCATCTCAATTTCCCGTTAAAAATTAAGCATTAGACCAAACCCCAAGATCCCTTCCAGCTTGAAAAATTCTATGATCCCACGAAACTTGAAATGTTGATGCAAGTTGATATTTCATCCCATTCCTTCATTAGACTTAATTTAATAAGGTTCTCCATAGTAACGTCAATTAGCAACCCAAGCATTCCCTTCAGCTGTGTAAATGATGCCCCTAAGTCCAACATAACTGTTCAGGTTTCCTTACCAAGTCNCTGCTATTTCTATCCATTTCCTTTAGAGTTCTTTTTCATTCATTTCACTTAATGAAAGAATTTTAAAGTGTAAAGAGACTGGAAGGGCATATCAATCATATAGCAGCTTTAAGACTTATCTGTTAAGGTTTTGGGGGATCTTGCCCAATAGTCTTCTGGGGCTCCAATCTCAGCAGTCTCAAGTTACCCTTGATACACTGCAAACTGTTTTAATAGACCACTAAGTTCAAGAAAATCTAGGCTAGGAAAATTCTCAGGAGTACTGATCTTTTCTTACCACCTACTACCTACTCCCTTCCAAAAACCCTAAGTACTTTATTGAATCACCAAGTCAGAGCCTATTTTTCAAGGGGCAAACCTGGCTGTTGACCATAACTCAGTGTATGGTGTCTCCATTCATGATGTTGTGAGATGCCTACTATGAAACTGTCTGCTCTATTAGTCAGGGTTTCTACATTAATGCTGCTTAATAAACAAAGACTTCTCCCTACCCTGGCTCCATCTCCAATTCTCAGTAGCTTACAACCATATAAAAACAAATATTTATTTCTCTTTTACAGGTCTACAGATCTGCTGTTGGTCAAATGGACTTGACTAAGCTTGCCTGGCTTGGCTTCTGGCTGAGTGATTGCACATCTATTTTGCATGTCTCTTTATTCAGAACCCTCAGCTATTCAACAGATAATGTTTTTTCTTTCTTTCTTTCTTTCTTTTGTTTTTTCATGACACAGGATAGGTTTGCGAGAGGGCTGGCAAGAACTTACCATGTTTCTTTAAGGCCTATAGCTGAAAACTGTCATACTCTCAATTCTGCCCACATATTATTGACTAAAGCAAATCACATGACCAAGCTGACTATTAGTGGATTGAGGAAGTATATTCTATACATGGAGAATCCAAGGCAAGACAGACAGGGAAAGAAGAATTGTAAACAAATAATACCATATATGACTTCTGCTTACCAGTATAAAGAGAAAAAAGTAAATTCAACTAGTACTACTCTAATATGTTAAAGGCATTTATTTTTCATCTTCCTGTTGGAGAATGAAAATTTGGGTTTTGGAAACATGCTCTCAGTTCCAATGATATTGTCATTCTTTCTCCCTGCCTAGACTCAGAGGACCTATCCCAACAGCCTGGGCTAACACCCTAGTCCTCCCAAGGTGTAAGGTAGATGTAGTAAGGGTTTGGGACAGGGATGGGGATCAGGTAATGTAAAGAGATGAGTACCACTGAGACTTTTCCTAACCTTGCTTTTCCTCCTCCACCTAAAAAAAAGGGGGTTATCTAATAAAGTAAGAGCCACAAAAAAGAAAAGAATTTGTACTGTATTAGGGTAACCCTTATCTTGAGAATAATGAGATATGAGCCCCAGAATATAGGGCAAGATCCCCACACAGCACTAGCCAATAAAAAGTCTTGAAGCTGCTATATGATTGATCAAATCTCCAGTAAAAGAATCTCTAAACTTTAAAATGAAAAGTAGCTTTTCTGCACTCCTAGTTCTAGTCCCTCTAATTCTCTCAACTGAGATACAAAATGATGTAACTTTTGGCAGAGAATGTTAGGTCAGAAGTTACAGAAATCTTTGGCTGAAGTGTGTGCTGGGCTCCCAACACTCAACAGACTCAGAAATGCTGCTAAGGAGTATTTTGGAAATTTGAGGGGTGATTTTTAATTTTCACAATGATTTGGGGATGGCACAGGTATGTGGTAAGCCAGGAATGATGGATCTCTTATAATGAGCAGTACACTAACATATAACAAACAACTATTCTGTACGCTGTGCTGAGTTTCTTTCTTTTTCTAAATGTTTATTTATTTTGAGAGACAGAGAGAGCATCAGCACATGTGCAAGCCAGGGAGGGGCATAGAGAGAGGGAGACAGAGAATCCCAAGTAGGCTCCATGCTGTCAGCACACAGCCTGACCCAGGGTTTTATCTTACAACCCTGAGAGCATGACCTGAGCTGAAATCATGAGTCTGCAGTTTAACCGACCGAACCATCCAGGTGCTCCTCCACATAAGTTTCTAATGGCTTACCAGTCTTGTGGAAGAATTTACAAACCTAGAACCTAACTCCATGTCATACAAGTAGTTTTTGTAAGGTGTTAATTTGCACTGCTTTACTTGAAACTTTACCAGGAGTTGTTTACCTTCGGAAAATCCATATCCCTGAGGCAATGCTGCATATGTATCTGAGTTATCAATACAACACACCTGTATCACTCTGCAGCTGTAGCTGTTGTATTCACATTGATTAAAATAATGGGTCCAAGCAATGGACATCATGTTTTAAAGAGTAGTCATGCCTAAATGCATATTGAAATATATTATAAATTATATATTTCTATGTATCATATTTTATAAAACACATATTGAAACTAAATTACTTTCCATTTATTTCTCCTTTAAATTGCAGTTTGGATCTGTTATTGCTTTTTAAAAACTTATCTATGTAAGCAGATTACATTATATATGAATTACATTTCAGGGTAATAAAGAGGGTCTACAGAA
>NW_027530535.1:46052-46253 GCF_008692635.1 Crocuta crocuta | reverse complement strand
TGAGATTCACTCACTTTGTTTTGAATATTGGTAGTTTCAAATATTCTCATTCCTGTATGACATCTCATTGTAAAAGTAAACTATAATTCACTTATCTCTACTACTCTTATCCCTCCAGTTTTAGTGAGAAATAATTAACATACATCAGTGTATAAGTTTAAGGCAAACAGTATGAAGGTTTTTCAGTGTCACTTCTTGATT
>NW_027530535.1:43957-44191 GCF_008692635.1 Crocuta crocuta | reverse complement strand
GCAAAGTCAGTATCTTTTTTTTTTGCATTTGATTTATTTTATTAATATTATTTTTCTGAGATTCACTCACTTTGTTTTGAATATTGGTAGTTTCAAATATTCTCATTCCTGTATGACATCTCATTGTAAAAGTAAACTATAATTCACTTATCTCTACTACTCTTATCCCTCCAGTTTTAGTGAGAAATAATTAACATACATCAGTGTATAAGTTTAAGGCAAACAGTATGATGG
>NW_027530535.1:29832-42580 GCF_008692635.1 Crocuta crocuta | reverse complement strand
CACAAATTCAAGTGTCAAGAATTTTTTCTCTTAAATACACTTTTCACAAAATGCTTTTAGACCCCATTCCTTTTCTCCAGGTTTTCCCTTCTCTAAGCCATTATTATCTAATTCTTGTCTTACCCCTAATCATTATGTGTTAAAATATCTTTCAGGAAAAAAAAAGACACAAGCTAATATGTATTTGGACCAATAGAAAACTCATTCTATAATAATTTGAGTGCTTAAAAGAGTCAGATTTTCTGGTTTCTGATTTCTTTACTTTTATTCTTNCTATTCCATTTCTTTGTGTCTTCTTCAATTTCCTTCATGCGTTTTCTATTGTTTTCATCATACACATCTTTTACATCTTTGGTTATGTTTATTCCTAGGTATTTTATGGTTTTTGGTACAATTGTGAATGGGATCATTTTCTTGATTTCTCTGTCTGTAGCTTCATTAGCGGTGTATAAAAATGCAACAGATTTCTGCATGTTGATTTTGTACCCTTGACTGCTCAATTCATGGATAAGTTCTAGTGGACTTTTGGTGGAGTCTGTCGGGTTTTCTAAGTAGAGTATCATGTCATCTGTGAAAAGTGTAAGTTTGACTTCATCTTTGCCAGTTCTGATGCCTTATATTTACTTTGGCTATCTAACTGTTGATTCTAGGAATTCCAGCACTATGTGAAACAACAGTGGTGAGAGTGGACATCCCTGTCATGTTTCTGATCTCAGGGGGAAAGCTCTCAGTTTTTCCCCATTGAGGATGATGTTAGCTGAGGGCTTCTCATAGATGGCTTTTATGATGTTAAGGTATGTTCTTTCTATCCCTACTTTCTGTCGGGTTTTTATTAAGAAAATATAGTGTATTTTGGCAAATGCTTTTTTCTGCATCTATCAACATGACCATATGGTTCTTATCTTTTCTTTCGTTAATATGATGCATCACATTGATTGATTTGCAAATACTGAAACACCCTGCAACCCAGGAATGAATCCCACTTGATCATGGTGGATAATTCTTTTTATATGCTGTTGAATTCGATTTGCTAGTATCTTGTTGAGGATTTTTGCATCCATATTTGTCAGGGATATTGGCCTGTAGTTCTTTTTGTTGTTGTTGTTGAGTCTGTTTCTAGTTTGGGAAGTTTTCCTTCCATTTCTCTTTTTTGCAACAGCTTGAAAAGAATGGGTATCAACTATGTTTTAAATGTCCAGTACAATTCCTGAGGANTATTTGTTGGGAGATTTTTGATCACTGATTCGATTTCTTCACTAGTTGTGTATTTGTTCAGATTTTCTATCTCTTCCCATTTGAATTTTGGTAATGTGTGTGTGTGTGTGTGTGTGTGTGTATTTAGGAATTTGTCCATTTCTTATAGGTTGACCAGTTAGTTGGCATATAACTTCCGTAGTATTTCCTGATTATTGCCTGTATTTCTGGGGGACAGGTTGTAACAAATCCATTTTCATTCATGATTTTGTCTATTTGGGTGCTCTCTCTTTTCTTTTTTAGAAGCCCGGCTAGAGGTTTATAAATTATGTTTATTTTTTCAAAAACCTACTCTTGGTTTCATTGATCTGTTCAACTGTTTTTTTTTTTTTATTCTATAATGTTTATTTCTACCTTGATCTTTATTATTTCTCTTCTTCTGCTGGNAGAGAGAGAGACAGCATGAGTAGGGGAGGGTCAGAGAGAGAGGGAGACACAGAATCCTAAGACAGGCTCCGAGCTAGGTGTCAGCACAGAGCCCGACGCGGGGCTCAAACCCACGAACCATGAGATCATGACCTGAGCCAAAACTGGACATTCAACTGACTGAGCCACCCAGATGCCCCTAGTGGGGTGTTCTTTAATCTCTATGTTTTTGGAGGTTTTCCAGACTTCTTACTGTGGTTGATTTCAAGTTTCATAGTATTGTGACCTGAAAGTGTACATGGTATGATCTCAATTATTTTATATTTATTGAGGGCTGCTTTATGTTCCAGTATGTCATCTGTCTTAGAGAATGTACCATGTGCACTCGAGAAGAAAGTGAATTACATAGCTTCAGGATGTACAGTTCTAAATATATCTGTCAAATCCATCTGATCCAATGTGTCATTCAGGTCCTTTGTTTCTGAATTTCTGTCTGGAAATCTAGACAGTGATTTTCTGTCTAGTTGATCTATCCATTGCTATAAGTGGAGTATTAAAGTCCCCTGCAGTTAGCACATTTTTATCAATAAGATTGCTTATGTTTGTGATTAATTGTTTTATGTATTTGGGTACTCCCGAATTCGATACATAGACATTTATTATGCTAGCTCTTCCTCATGGCTAGCCCTTGTAATTATATAATGTCCTTCTTCATCTCTTGCTACTACCTTAACTTTAAAGTCCAGTTTTCTGATATAAGTATGGATACTCCAGCTTTCTTTTGACTTCCAGTAGCATGATAGATATTTCTCCATCCCCTCACTTTCAATCTGAAGATGTCCTCAGGTCTAAAATGAGAATCCTTTAGACAGCATATAGATGGATTTTTTGAAATCCATTCTGATACCTTGTGTATTTTGATTGGAGCGTTTAGTCCATTTACATTCAGTGTTATTATTGAAAGATATGCGTTTAGAGTCATTGTGTTCTCTGTAGGATTCATTCTTGTGGTGGTGTCTTGTGTTCCTTGCAACATTTCCCTCATAGAGTCCCCCTTAGGATTTCTTGTAGGGCTGGTTTAGTGGTGATGAATTTCTTCAATTTTTGTTTTATTGGGAAAATCTTTATCTCTCCTTCTATTCTGAATGACAGCATTGCTGGATAAAGGATTCTTGGCTGCATATGTTTTTTCTGTTCATTACATTGAATATTTCCTGCCATTTCTTTCTGGCCTGCCAGGTTTCTGTAGATAGGTCTGTAACCACTCTGATAGGTCTCCCTTTGTATGTTAGGGCCCTTTTATCCCTAGCTGTTTTCAGAATTCTCTCTTTATCCTTATATTTTGCCAGTTTCACTATGATATGTCATGCAGAAGATCGATTCAAGTTACATCTGTGGGGAGTTCTCTATGTTTCTTGGATTTCAGTCTGTTTCCTTACCCAGATTGGGGAAGTTCCAAGCTATAATTTGTTCAAGTACCTCTTCAGCCCCTTTCTCTCTCTCTTCTTCTAGAATTTCTAGGATATGGATATTGTTCCATTTGCATCACTCAGTTTTTGAGTTCTCCTTTCATTATCCTGGATCCATTTATCTCTCTTTTCCTTGGCTTCCTCTTTTTCTATAATTGTGTCTTCTAGTTCACCTATTCTCCTCTCTGCCTCTCCAATTCATTCAGTGGCCACCTCCATTTTATTATGCACCTCATTTATAGCATTTTTTAATTCATCATAACTATTTTTAAGCTCCATGATCTTTGCAGCAATAGTGTCTCTGCTGTCTTCTATGCCTTTTTAAAGCCCAGCGATTAATTTTATGACTGTTGTTCTGTCTTGTTCAGTTATGTTTCTTATATCTGTTTTGATAAATTCTTTGGCTGTCACTTCTTCCTGGATTTTCTTTTGAGAAGAGTTCTTCCGTTTTCTCATTTTGGATAGCTTTCTGTCTCTTGCATGTTTTGAAGTCTTGTTATATGCTGTGTACTTATGAGTACTGTTATATTAATGAAGGCTCATACACTGCTCAGGGCCTGGCCATTCAGGAAGTGTTCTTTTAAGGGTGTCCGTTAGTCTCATGTGACTTTGGATATTTTATTTCCCTACTCATAGTGATGTTTTGGACTCTCCACCATGTGTGCTTTCATTTAGTTCTTGATATAGCCCTGGAAAGGAAAACAACAGAGAAACAAACAGGGAACAAAAACATGCAAATGCACAAACAAACAAGAAAACCAACAAAAATAATAATAACAAAAAAACAAAAAACAAAGGACAGTCTAATAGCATAAAGCCAGAAATCCCAGCTACAATAAAGAGCAAGGTGGAGGCAGTGCTGATGGAAGAGCATATACAAAGAGAGAAATCACAGGGATGGGGAGAAAGAGAATAGGAACATTGACCAGACAGAGAGACTAAAAGGCTCAATCTAGAGAGAGAAAAAGGACAGTATGGCAGGAGGCGGGGAGAAAGAAAAGACAATGTTACCCAGAGAGACTGTACAGCCTGATTATTTCAGAAAGGGAGAGAAAGGAAGGTAAAGAAGGAGGCGTGGAAAATGTATCAAGAGGATGGATTAAATATGTCTGTTTACACAAACCTATAACCAGAATAACCAGCCATGAGGAGGGGAGAGATACGAATGAGAAAAGGGAGAATATATCTGATAAGCAAGAATTGATCTAGAGTTAATCATGGCAGTGCAGCAATGCTGGTCTTGGTGGAGGGGCTGTTTGTTTCTTCAGGATCTACTGGTTCCCAGCAACTACCCAGTGCAGATGGGTGTGGCTTGGTGTAGGCAGGTCCCGCCACCACTGTGGGTACCTTCGCAGATCCCTGAGGCCCTGCCTTGGTGGTTGCAGGGAGAAAAATGGCGACCTCCCCCAGTCCCTTCTCCTCGAACCAAGTGTCCCAAATCACTTCTTTAGATCTGTTCTCACTGTGCCATGGCTGCAGCCAAGGTGGGCCATCTCCTTTGCTCCACGCCCTGTCCCGTTCCAAACTCTCAATTCCGTGCACATTAATGATGCCACCTGGAATGTAATCCCGAGAGCCGGACACTTCAGAGCAGGGGATGGTTCCTCCTGATACTGACTGTGGCCCTGGGGTACCGCCTAACCCGGTGGGAACTTCTTTTTTCCCCCAGCACAGGAGATAATATAGGATCTCTCTTCATTCCAGGCAAGGTTTTTCTCTTGTCCAGATACAGTCCTACATTTCCCCAGCCACTCTTTCTCTTCCCTTTGTTTTTCTGCCGAAGGGGATCCCTCCCCTCCGCACCTCCATGTCCTGGCCTGTTTTTATCTCTCCCACTTCGCAATCATGCACCTATGAGGCTGTCTTCCTAGTAGACTCCATCTCCTTTCCTCCCAGACTCTTGAGGTTCAGAGTCCTTTGGCTTCAACCCTTCTTTGTTTGAGAGAGGTGGGCGGAAAGTACACATCCCCTATTTCTCTGCCATCTTGCCCCATTTCAGTATCCTTTGAGTCTGGGAAAATGTTAAGTTCATGATAAGTAGTTAGCACAATGCTAATAAAAAGGATAAATGAACAATGACCAACAGTGATGGGATGAAGACCAAAAGGAGGCAAAAACAAATGCATTGTTGCATAAAATTAAATTTTAATGGACAAAAGTAATGCTAAAATATGTGATTAAACTGTGTAACTAGGGTGTCTGGATGGCTCAGCCGGTTAGGCATCTGACACTTGATTTTGGCTCAGGTCATGATCTCATGGTTTGTGAGAGCCCCATGTCAGGCTGTGCACTGACTGCAGAGCCTGCTTGAGATTCTCTCTCTCCTTCTCTCTCTGCCACTCCCCCATGCACTCTCACTCTTTCTCAAAATAAATAACTAAATATTACAAAAAGCTGTGGAACTATTTAAAGTGAATAAAAGTTTTTCAACTAGATTGAATTAGCATATGGTTCTTCTTTGGAAAGACTTAATTAGAATTATGGAAAGACTATCTTTTATTCCTCCAAAGAATGTATTGTCTTCCTTAAGAAATATCTGAAAAGTAGAAGGAGAGAAAGAAAAAGTATCATTTAGCCTTGACTTAAAAAACTTTTGAATGAAAAATTCTTTTTAGAGTTGATATTTTCTCTTTGGTTTATTTTTAAAATGTGCAGTAATTGATCTTGCCAGTATCCTTGTAAATGGCAAAAGTTATTACCCAGACTGCCCAGCTAAGCAAGGTATTTAAGCACAACTAAGAACGGTTAGTAATATAAAGACTATTTAGAAAGGGAAGATTAAATTTTTTTTAAATCTTTATTCATTTTTGAAAGAGAGAGAGCGAGAGAGAGAGAGAGTGAACAGACACGCAGAAGAGGGGTAGAGAGAGATGGAGACACAAAATCTGACAGCACAGAGCCTGATGCGGGGCTCCAGCCCACGAACCATGAGGTCATGACATGAACCAAAGTCGATGCTTAACCAACTGAGTCACCCAGGGACCCTGTAGAAAGGGAGGCTTTTGATGCTTTCTCTGATATGAAAAAAGATAGAAGATGGTATTACTTTTGTTAGAAAATTGTCGGGACATTCACTGCACTCTATTTTTGTTATGATAGGACTTAATTTCCGACTGACATTTTTTTCAGAGACAGTTCTGGATCATTTCAGGAGCTGAGGATTATAATTTGGTGAGTAGCTGTCAAAGCCTTTTTACTGCAGTGAAAGAGAAAGGGTAATAGGGAGTCATACTAATAAAGGGTTTAGGAATAATCAAGAGAGAAAAACTGGAGAGCAAATCTTTCTTCATCATATCTCTTTTCCACATACTCCATGACCTCCATATTTATAGTGTTCTCTGAAATGTGGTACCACACATATAATTAAGAATGGGTTCTATGTGTGCTCTCTACTTGCAAACATGTGGTTGCTACCATGGCAACAACAAAGGAACCAACAGAAGAGGCACTCTCTGATGAATGTAATTACACAGCAAGTTGTAGAATACCCTTAAACACCATTTGTTTCTGCATGAAGAAGACATTAGAATGGATATTATGTTCAGCAAGTTAACATTCCCACATTCTTTAGGATCATGTGATTTTTATGTCATGATTAAGATAATGTTTATCTTGTTCATTCAAGATCATAGCCTAGGAATAGCTGTATTGTATTTTAGTTCAATTCAGTTCCTCAGAATAATTGTTGGGTGCCAACTATGGGGCACGAGCTATTTAGGCCTGCAAATGTTATAACCATGTGTATGGTATGATCCCTGCTCTTGAAGATATTACAGCCTAATAGACCTAGACTACTACCAAAATATATGATTTTTTAATTTTTTAATGTTTTTTTAAATTTACTTCTGAGAGAGAGAGAGAGAGAGACCGAGAGAGAGCGAGCGCGTGAGCAGGGGAGGGTCAGAGAGAGAGGGAGGTACAGAATCTGAAGCAGGCTCCAGGCTCTGAGCTAGCTGTCAGCACAGAGCCCGACGCGGGGCTCGAACCCACGAACTGTGAGATCATGACCCGAGCCGAAGTCAGACACTTAACCGACTGAGCCACCCAGGCGCCCCCCAAATATATGATTTTTTAAAGCCCAAAATGTTTTATTAGACTGCAAGAACACTGTTAATCCTTAAGAGTTCTCAGGGCATATTATACTAGTCCGAGTCTCTGCTGGAAACAGATGGAATTCAAATTCAGTAATCTGAAAGGAGTTTAATAAAGGCACTATTTACAAGATGTGGGCAGAGTACAGGGAAATGACAGGGTTAGTGGAATACTTCAGGAGATGGTCACAGGTCCAATCACCACTGAAGGGATAAGGGAAGAGAATAGTAACTAGAACTTGGAGAGGAAGATCAATTGCATGATAGGAATTGTGATTTTTAGTTGAGGATGTGGCCAGCTATAGTGGCCCCACAAGGAGTCAAATAAATAAATCTCTTTCTGTTTTACTGCCCTTTCATCTTCTGCTGGTGCTCTTCCCACTGTTTGAACCTAACAGGAAGCCAAAGAGTGAGAAAACCCATTGGTGTAATTTACATAGGTCAGTCTCCCAGGATGCAAAGCAGGTGAAGAAAAGTGGAGAATGAATCTTTGAAGGCAGCTGGGGAAGGGAAATGGAGGATATCCAGAACATATGTACACACACACACACACACACACACACACACACACACGTGTCTATACATACTTGCTAAAGGCATACACACATACACCCATATACCCATCCCTTAGATACACATGTTTATATGTCAAACTTATATCTGTGTGTAGTGTCTGTATCCTCTCTTATTTTTGCTGAATATGTCTCTGGACGTTTTAATATTTGTAGAAGTCCAGACCCATGAGGTCTGAGACCATTTTTGTCTCCAACACCATATAGTAGAGGCTAAATTAATTTTTGAATGAAGATCAAATTTTAATAAATGTGACCCCATGCATCGTTTTTCTCTCCAAGTGGCATATGGACATATTTACAGATTAGGTGGTGATCATCAAACATTTCTAGACTGCATCCCAATGAGCATATGCTACCATGGGAAGAAATCTGAAATAGGAGTTAGGAGATAGTCATTCATCAAACAATTTTTAACATGTATTGAGTTTCTGAATTTGCTTCATTGGCTCAGCTAAAGGGAGGAACCAGCATGAGATTATAGGACATGAAGAGAGAGAGAGAGATCGAGGTTGGGATATCTCTTCCCTGTTCCCCTTGCTTCACGCCTTAGTTCTGGCTGTGGTTGAGTCTCTCCATGACTACAACTTCCACTGTGTGTCTCTCTCTTCATGGTTCCAGCTCTTATTGGTTTTTGTAAGACTATTTACTCCCCTTTCCCTTTCAATCCTAGGGTTGGTAATGGCTTCCAGCTATGACTCACCTCTTGGTGTTTTAACTTTTCTTGTTGTTTCCCTTAACCCTACTCATACATTCGTAAGCAGTCCTTTATTAAAATCTCTTCATTGAATCATCTGAGTAGAATTCTGTTTCCTGTGAGAATCCTAACTGATACACTTCTGAATTACAATTGCTAAAAACTACCAAGCAACTGAAAAGTAGATATGGGTGACTATATTCCTAATATTGTGATGGAAACAGTATGACAGGAAATGAGGGTTCCTTCCTGTCCATAGTCTTGGGTCTAAGTACCAAGAAAAATAATTTTCCCTCTTCTGTAATATTTATAATAATAATAATACAAACACATCTGACTTCTCTGGTTCCTCGGATATCAAAAATGTCATAAGCTATTCCTCTGTACTCTTATTTTTTAAATTTTAGTTATTTATTTTGAGAGAGATAGAGACAGCAGAAGTGGTGGAGGGGCAGAGATAGAGGGAGAGAGAATCCCAAGTAAGCTCTGAGCTGCCAGCATAGAGCCCGATGTGGGGCTTAAACTACCATGAAACCACAAGATCTTGACCTGAAATTAAACCAAGAATCAGAGGCCCATCTGAATGAGCCACGCAGGCACCCCTTCTGTACTCTTATAAAAACTCAGAATGTGAGAAATAAGTGACCAATTAACTTTGCTCATTATGTACTATTTAGTAATACAATACATGAATAAAAAAGAAATTGTTTGTTGTATTTAGTTCCAGATAATATACTGATATTACATAGAAGCCAAACATAAAAATACACTTGGAAAGCATTTCCCCTCAGAGACAAATTGATTCTCTTTGAGTATCAACCATAGCTCCCATGTAATCTTTCCCTTTTATTAAATCTGTTTTTAATTCCATGGTGGTGATGTGTGCATTATACTTTCACTCTTGTTTCCCCAGAGAAGAAATCCACTAAATTTTGTTGGTCTATGTAAGAGTATCATTGTTAGTAAATTAGACTGACCTCAATGAAATTGATTTCCTATCATAAGGTTGATATCAGTGTTAAACTAACCTGATACGGGGTTGTTGTTGACTCTAACAAGACAGTGACTTTACTGTCAACTTCTCCTCATACTCTTGCCTCATTAAAAGAGGAAAACTTAAGTCCCCAAATGGCGGTTATACAGCTAGTTAGTGGGAGAGCAAAGGCAGTGAGTCAGGCCTCTTAACCACTAGCTCAACCTTATCCCCCATACCTAGACTCTGCACAGAAGCCAGACGTTCAGAACCCAATCATTTTACCTCTCAATCCCATCTCATTTTCTTGGTTAACCTCTTTTAGAATGCTTCTTGAAATGTTCAATTCAGTTGCCTGTTAGGCTATTACATAACTGCATGGCTCTCCCTGACATTGATTCACATCTTTTCCCCTGAAGCTTTTATCCTTTGGCCCAAGTTCTGACCCTTGGGGTAATAAAGAACAAGTCAAATCCAGCTTCCATGTGTGATACCTCTTTAGATATTTGAATTTAGTTATCAAATGTATCCTGTCTCCACATCCTTCTCTAGAGCTTAATAGCCAAATTCTTTAAAGTGTTTCTCATGTGGGGACGCCTGGGTGGCTGAGTTGGTAAAGCATCCGACTTCAGCTCAGAACATGATCTCGTGGTTCGTGAGTTCGAGCTCCGCGTTGGGCTCTCCCCTGACAACTTTGGATTCTGTGTCTCCCTCTCTTTGTCTGCCCCTCCCCAACTTGTGCACACACACTCTCTCTCTCAAAAATAAATATTAAAAAAAATGTTTCTCATGCNGGTATCGCTTTGAATATATTGGCCTCCAGTCTGTTTGTCTCTATCCTTAGTTCAAAGTGTTTCTCCTGGCGCTTATTAATGGCTATGTTAGTTGTGGCTGTGAGTTGACAGTGAATGTTAGATGTTTCACATTNCTAGAAGAAAAGCCAAGGACACTGAATGGAGAAGGTAAACGCAAAAATAATTAAGCATCCTAGGGACAAATAGCTATTATGATCTTGTATATCCAATTTGCAGTGCTGATACTGAATATAGATAGATAGATAGATAGATAGATAGATAGATAGATAGATAGATAGACAGATATAGATATAGATCCAGAATAGAAAGCAGGGATGTCAACTGGTTAGTTTATGGTTTTTCAGTCTGTCACTTCTTTCATGAATTATGACACCCATGAGGATGACTGTAAATATGAAACAAATATTAAAAAAAAAAACAATTGAGCTACCAGGCAGTAATGAGATGATAAATTTATTTTTAATCTATATTTTAGTTAATTAATATATAGTGCAATGTTGGTTTTAGGAGTAGAATTCAGTGATTCATCACTTGCGTACACACCCTGTGGTCACCCCAACGTGTGCCCTCCTTAATACCCATCACCCATCTAGCCAATCTCCCACTCGTCCCTTTATCAATTCTCAGTTTGTTTTATATCATAGGAGTCTCTTGTGGTTTGATTCCGCCTCTTCTCTTCCCCATCCTTCCCATGTGTTCACCTGTTTTCCTTCTTAAATTCCACAAATGAGTGAAATCATATGATATTTTTCTTTTTCTGATTGACTTATTTCACTTAGCATAATACATTTCAGCTCCATCCATGTCGTTGCAAATGGCAAGATTTCATTCCTTTTGGATGACTGAGTAATATTCCATCACACACATATACATACACACACACACACACACACAAAACATACCACATTTTCTTTATCCACTCATCAGTCGAAAACATTTGGGCTTTCTCCCTACTTTGGATATTATTTTGGGTATTATTAATAATGCTGCCATAAACACTGGGGTGCATGTACCCCTTCAAATCTGTATTTTATATCCTTTGGATAAATACCTAATAGTGCCATTGCTGGATTGTAGGGTAGTTCTATTTTTAGTTTTTTTATAAATAGTTTATTGTCAAGTTGGTTTCTGTATAAAACCCAGTGCTCATCCCCACAAGTGCCCTCCTCCATGCCCATCACCCCGCTTCCCCTCCCCCCCACCACCATCAGCCCTCGGTTTGTTCTTGGCAGTCGAGAGTCTCTCATGGTTTCCCTCCCTCCCTCTCCCCCACTATTTTTCCCCTTCTTTTCCCCCATTATCCTCCGTTAAGTTCCTCCTAATCCTCCTGTACATACAAACATATGCTATCTGNTAGGGGAGTTCTATTGTTAATTTTTGAGGAACCTCCACACTGTTTTCCAGAGGGGCTGTACCAGTTTACATTCCCACCAACAGTATAGGAAGGTGCCCATTTCTCTACATCCTCGCCAGCATCTAGAGTCCTATGATTTGCGTGAGGTGGTATCTCAGTGTGGTTTTGATTTGTATTATCCTGATGAGGAAGAATGCTGAGCATCATTTCATGTGTCTGTTGGCTATCTGGAAGCCCTCTTTGGAGAAGTGTCTGTTCATATCTTCTGCCCGTTTCTTCACTGGGTTCTTTGTTTTTCAGAGGTGGACTTTGGTGAGTTCCTTATAGATTTTGGATACTAGACCTTTATCTGATATGTCATTTGCAATTATCTTTTCNATTGCTGTAAGTGGAGTATTAAAGTCCCCCCCCGCAATTAGTACATCCTCATCTATAAGATTGTTTCTGTTTGTTATTGTTTTATATATTTAGGTGCTCTCATATTTGGTGCATAAATATTTATAATTGTTAGCTCTTCCTGATGGATAGATGCTGGAATTATTATATAATGCCCTTCTTCATCCCTTGTTACTGCCTTTACTTTCAAGTACAGTTTGTCTGATATAAGTATAGCTACTTATATAATTTCTTTTGACTTCCAGGAACATGATAGATATTTCTTCATCCCCTTACTTTCAAACTGAATGTGTTCTCAGGTCTAAAATGAGTGTCTTGTAGACAGCAAATAGATGGATGTTGGGTTTTTTTTATCCATTCTGCTCNAACCAGAATTCCCAGCTACAAATAAAGAGCCGGGTGTATGCTGTGCTGATGGAAGAGCATATACAAAGAGAGAAATGACAGGGAGGGGAGGAAGTGAAATTGGAAATGAAATGAGCAGGCAGAAACACTAATAAGCTTAATTCAGAGAGAGAAAGAGGGGAATATGGTTGGAGAGGAGGCGAAATAAATGATGATAATGCTTTTCATAGAAACTATATAGTCTGCTTACTCCAGAGAGAGAAAGTTAAAAAGTTAGCGGTGGAAGTATAGAATTTACATCTAGAGAATGGATTAAATGTGACTGTTTAAGCAAGCCAGTGACCAGAATTAGTCAGGGCAATGCATCCATGTAGGTCTTGCCTGGCTCCTGTAAAGAAAAAAAAAAGGGGGGGGGG
>NW_027530535.1:27651-29822 GCF_008692635.1 Crocuta crocuta | reverse complement strand
TGCATCCCGCGCGGGTCCTGCCTTGGTGGTTGTGGAGATAAAAGTGGTGGTGCCCCAATCCCTTCTCAAATCAAGCACCGCAACTCACTCTTTTGGGTGTGATCTCCCCTTGCTGGGGGCGTAGCCAAGGTGGGCTGTGCTCTATCTCCCAAGCCAGGCCTAGTTTCCAGATCTCAGTCCGCGTGCCCCATTGATATTGCTGAAATATAAACTCGCGGGCGAGTCTCTCAGAGCTGTTTCAAGCCTCTCGCCTTCCCCTTGGGGATCCAGCCAGAAGCCGCTGCTCGCGTCCCCTCCAAGTCAAGCTGGCGAGTGAGGAGCAGTTTCACCCGGGATCGCCTGGGACCAGTGTATCCTGCCTTGGGTCAGCTGGACAGCAGGAAATCAGGTCTCTGTGTGTCCTGTCGCCTGAAATATAAACTCGCTGGCTAGTCCCTCAGAGTGGTTTCAAGCCTCTCACCTCCCCCCTGGGGATCGAGCAGAGCCAGAAGCAGAAGGGTGCGTCTTCAGGCGCCCCTGTGTCCCCTACAGGCTGGGCTGGTGAGTAAGGAGTAGTTTCAACTAGGGTCGCCTGGGACCAGTGCATCTCCCCTAGGGTCAGGTGGACAGCAGGCAACCGGGTCCCTCTGTGTCCTGTCGCCTGAAATATAAACTCGCGGGCAAGTCCTTCAGAGCAGTTTCAAGCCTCTCGCCTCCCCCCTTGGGGCCCAGCCAAGCCGGAAGCAAAACAGCACAGCTTCAGGCCCCGCTCACGTCTCCTCCAGGTCGAGCTGGCAAGTGAGGAGCAATTTCTCTGGGGGTCGTCTGGGAAGAGTGTGTCCTGCCTAGGGTCAGCTGGACAGCAGGAAACCAGATCCCTCTGTGTCCCTAGCCGAGGTTTTCCTCTTCTCCAGCAACAGGGACAGTGTCTTGAGCAGNTTCTGCCCGTTTCTCCACATACTCGCCAGCATCTATAGTCTCCTGATTTGTTCATTTTAGCCACTCTGATCGTGAGGTTGTATCTCATTGTGATTTTGATTTGTATTTCCCTGATTATGAGTGATATTGAGCATATTTTCATGTATCAGCCATCTGGATGTCTTCTCTGGGAAAGTGTCTATTTATGTCCTCTGCCCAATTCTTGACTGGATTATTTGTTTTTTGGGTATTGAGTTTGATAAATTCTTTAGAAATTGTGGATACTAACCCTTTATCAGATATGCCATTTGCAAATTTCTTCTCCCATTCTGTTGGTTTTCTTTTAGTTTTGTTGATTGTTTCCTTCACTGTGTCACATGGTTTTTATCTCCATGTGGTCCCGGTAGTTCATTTATGCTTTTGTTTCTCTAGCCTCCAAAGATATGTCTAATAAGAAGTGGCTGAGGTCAAAGAAGTTGCTGCCTGTGTTCTCCTCTAGAATTTTGATGGTTTCCTATCTTGCATTTATGTCTTACATCCATTCTGAGTTTATTTTTATGTATGGTATAAGAAAGTGGTCCAGGTTAATTTTTCTAAATGTCACTGTCCAGTTTTCCCAACACCACTTGCTGAAGAGCCTGTATTATTTCATTGGATATTCTTTACTGCTTTGTTAAAGATTATTTGGCCATACATTTGTGGGTCCATTTCTGGGTTTTCTATTCTGTTCCATTGATCTATGTGTTCTGTTTTTGTTCCAGAACCATACTGTCTTGATGATTACAGCTTTGTGATACGTCTTGAAGTCCAGGATTGTGATGCCTCCAGCTTTAGTTTTCTTTTTCAACATTACTCTGGCTATTCTGGGTCTTTTCTGGTTCCATATAAATTGTATCATTGTTTATTCTAGCTCTGTCAAGAATACTAGTGTTATTTTGATAGGGATTAAGAATGTTTGTGATATTTTGATAGGGATTGCATTAAATGCATAGATTGCTTTTGGTAATATGGACAATTTAACAATATTTGTTTCTCCAATCCACAAGATGGAATTCTTTTCTATTTCTTTCTGTCCTCTTCAATTTCTTTCATAAGTCTTCTATAGTTTTCAGAGCATAGATCTTTTACCTCTTTAGTAAGACTTATTCCTAGGTATCTTAGTATTTTTGGTGAACTTATTATTTTTTTAAACATTTATTTATTTTTTGAGAAAGAGACAGAGACATGGAGAGTGAGTGGGGGAGGGGCAGAGAGAGAGAGAGAGGGAGAGAGAG
>NW_027530535.1:23674-27633 GCF_008692635.1 Crocuta crocuta | reverse complement strand
CCAGGCTCTGAGTTGTCAGCACAGAGCCTGACGTGGAGCTTGAACCCACGAACTGTGAGATCATGACCTGAGCCGAAGTTGGACGCTCAACCGACTGAGCCACCCAGGCGCCCCTTTGGTGCAATTTTCAAAGGGATTGATTCCTTGATTTCCTTTTTTGCTGCTTTGTTATTGATTTATAGACATGCAACATATTTCCGCACATTTATTTTGTCTCCTGCAACTTTACTAAATTCACGTGTTCTACCAATTGTTTGGTGGAGTCCTTTGGGTTTTCTATATAAATTATCATGTCACCTGCAAATAGTGAAAGTTTGACTTCTTACTTGCTAATTTGTATATCTTCTATTTCTTTTTGTTGTCTGATTGCTGAGGCTAAGAATTATTATGTTAAATAGTAATGGTGAGAGTGAGCATCCTTGCCTTGTTCTTGACAACAGGTGAGCAGTTCTCAGTTTTTCCCCATAGAGGATAATATTAGCGTGGGTCTTTTGTATATAGCCTTTATGATGTTGAGGTATGTTCCCTCTATCTCTACTTTGTTGAGGATATTCTCAAGAATGGATACTGTATTTTGTCAAGTGCTTTCTCTGCATCTATGGACAATATCCTATGACTCCATATTGAACCAGCCCTGCAGCCCAGGAATAAATCCCACTTGATCATGGTGAATAATGCTTTTGATGTACTGTTGAATTGGATATGCTAGTATCTTGTTCAGAAGTTTTGCATCCATATTCATTAGGGATATTGCTCTATAATTCTTCTTTTTAGTGGGGTCTGTGTCTGGTTTTGAAATCAAGGTAATGGTGGCTTTTTATAATGATTTTGAAAGTTTGCCTTCTACTTCTATTTATTAGAACATTGTGAGAACAATAGGTATTAACTCTTCAGATGTCTGGTTGAACTCCCCTGGGAAGCCATCTGGCCTATTACTCTTATTTTTGGGGGGAATTTTTTATTACTGATTCAATTTCTTGGCTGGTTATGGGCCTGTTGAAATTTCCTATTTCTTCCTGTTTCTGTTTTGGTAGTTTGTTAGTTTCTAGGAATTTGTCTGTTTCTTGTAGAATGTTTGTTGGCATATAATTTTGCATACTATTCTCTTAGAATTATATTTCTGTGTTTTGTTGTGATCTCTCCTCTTTAAGTCATGGTTTATGTATTTGGGTCCTCTCTCTTTTCTTTTTTATAAGTCTGGTTAGGGGTTTATCAACTTTCTTTATTCTTACAAGGAACCAGTTCTTGGTTTCATTGATCTGTTCTACTGCATTTTTTTTCCTTTCTGTATTATTTATTTCTGCTCTAATCTTTATTTTTTTCCCTTCTTCTGCTGGCTTTAGGCTTTATTTGTGTCCCTCTTTGTGATCTTATAGTTTTGTTTCCCTCTTCTTTCCAGCTTTATTATTTTCCATTNTGTATCTCAGTTATGGCATTTTTAAATCTCAGCTTGACCAGTTTTTAGGTCTTTGATCTCTGAAGCAAGGGTTTCTCTGGTATCTTCTCCAGATAGTACAAGCCCAGTTATTACTCTGATGACTTTTGTTCTAAATTCTTGTTCAGATATATTACTTATATCTGTTTTGAGCAAGTCCCTGGCTATGATTTCTTCTTGACCTTTCTTTTGGGAAGAATTCCTCTATCTTGTCATTTTGGCTAAATTTCTGTCTTTTTCATATTTTGAAAGCTTATTATCTTTACTGCAGTTGAGAGTAATACTATTTTAGAAAAGGGTCATACTCTGTCCAGGGCCTAGCACTCCAGGAATTGGTTCTGCTGTATGCGGTGTGCACTCTGCTGTTGTGTTTTGGCTGCTCTTTGGTCAGTTCTCTACAAAGCTCCTCCTTGCTTGCAGTATTGAGTATTTGGATCTTTAATCCGGTGTGCTTTGATTTGATTGTTAAGTTTTGAATAAAGAAAAAAAAGCCTGATCCCCCACCAAAAGAGAGAAAAGGAAAATGAATGAAAAAACAAACAAACAGAAGATCAAAGAAAGAAAGAGAAAAGGAAAAAAAGAAGACTCATCCAAAAAATAAGAGAACAGGTAATGAAACAAATTATCAAACAAAAAAAAAACTTTAAGCCTGACTCCAAAAGAAAAAAAGAATAAGAAAGAAAAGAAAGTAAGCCTGGTCCTAGTTCCACCAGAAGTACAGATGTTGTTTTGAAGCACTTGATTTTCAGTGCACTTGGTGCAATGCTTCCAGTGCTGATCGTCTGGAGAAGAGGCCTGCTGCACTGGCTCAGAATCAGTCACCCCAGTAAATATATATTTGCCAGGCATAGAGGTGCGAGGTTTGGTGTAAGTGGCTCCTGCCTCCACTGGGGGCTGCTGTGTTGCTCTCAGAAGTCCTACCCTGTTTGTGTTGGGGGGGAAATGGTGCCATCCCAATCTCTCAACCCGACAGGGGAATCTTACTCCTTGCTGTTCAGGCAGTCCTCACATAAAAGGAAGAGCAGTTAGCTGGCCCTTCACCTCAGCCCTCCTGCATTTTTTTTTTTTTTTTTTTTTTTTTTTTGGTGTTCTCTGGGTTTCAAAACTCAAAATCTTACAGAATCTGGCACCACAGAGACCTGCCCCCCACCTCCTCTGGAGTAGAACCTCTCATGCTATGTCTGATGTCCTTTGTCCCAGAAAAACAGTTCTACACCTGTGCAGTGTGTGAAATCTCTGGTGCAGCACTGCTAAAAGCAGCAATAGAGTTATATGCCCTCTGTGTTTGCCTCTGTCTCCTGCCAATGAAAGGCCTTTTGCTGGTGCCTACAGGGTCTTTTGTCCTTGGGGAGGCAATAAACCCTCTTTCAAAAGTACTCCAGGAAGGGTAATGTTCTCTTCCAGTGCACCTGAGATTCCTACACCGTGCTTGGCACCAGGACCAGCTCCCTCCATCCCAGGAGCTCAGGTGACAGCTCCTAAGAAAGTCATGCACTTCCAAAACTTTCTTTGAGCTCCACATGCTGTTTGCAAAAAGACCTGTGACACTCAGTACCTCTCGCTAGTCCATGTCCAGAGAGGTTTTCCTCTTTTGTGTACCCAGTGCTGCTCTCTTTCAACCCCTTTTTCTTTCTTTCCCTTTTTTCACTCCACAGAAAGGGTTCCTTCCCCTTCCACAGCACCACCATTTTTCTCTCCCCCAGTTCACTTCCATGCACCTCACACCTGCCATGCTGTCTAACTTCAACTGTGGAGTTCCCTCTGCCAGTCCACAGATCAATTTCCTGGGTGAACTGACCTCAATCTAGCTGTGTTTGAGGGGACAAGGAAAGTCCAGGGTCCCCCTACTTTTCTTCCATCTTAACTCCTCTGAGACCATAATTTGTAAAGCTTCCTGTGCACAGTCCTATAATGAGTTAATAGGGAAGAACAAAACTGGTAAAGGGCGGCAAGATATTCATTTTAAATAAAGCTACTAATTTTTTTCAGATGGTAGATTATGTATTATACAAATGACCATTTTACCCTTGCTTTCTTACAAGTTTTACCTGATTGTTGTGTTTAGTTTTGTCAGCTTTTGAACTTTAAATAACTGGAATCATACTGCATGATGTCTTTTGCTACTTCCTTCATTCTCTGATTATTATGCTTTGGAGATTCATCTATGTTGTGATGTGTCACTGTAGCTGATTCATTTGTACTGCTCTTTAGTATTCCATTTTATACATGTACCATATTTTGTTTATTCATTTTGCTATTAAAGAACATTTGGATTGTTTTAGTTTTTGGTAGTATGAGAGAGCATTTGCTGCTATGAACTTATGCATATCTCCTGATGTACAAGTGTAAGAGTTTCTCTATATTAGCCCCTTTTATTTACTTTATCATTTTTAATTTTTTATGTTGAAAAATTTCAAAGCTACAGAAAGATTGCAAGAATAAATTAATCTGTATTTTAATTGTTATATTTGCTGAATCATTTGCAAAGAAATTATAGGCATGCTATCTCTTAACCCCCTGAATA
>NW_027530535.1:18498-23553 GCF_008692635.1 Crocuta crocuta | reverse complement strand
ACAAACACATGCTCTCTCTCCACCCCCTGAATACCTCAGCATGTGTCTCCCAGGAATAAGACATTCTTTTACATAGCAAGAATTTTTTAATTGGGAACATTTATCCTTGATACAATAGTAGTATCTTATGTAGGCATACCTTGTTTTATTGTGCTTCACAGATATTATGTGTTTGTGTTTTTTTTACACATTGAAATTTTGTGGCAACCCTGTGTCAAACAAGTCTATCCTCACCGTTTTTCAAACAGCATTTGCTCTCTTCATGTCTGTATGTAACATTTTAGTAATACTTGGAATATTTCGAAGTTTTCATTAGTGTTACATTTGTTATGGTGATCAGTGATCAGTAATCTTTTGTCGTTGTTGTTGTTTATTTATTTTTGAGACAGAGAGAGACAGAGCATGAGCGGGTGAGGGGCAGAGAAAGAGGGAGACACAGAATCTGAAACAGGCTCCAGGCTCTGAGCTATCAGCACGGAACCTGATGCGGGGCTCGAACCCATGAACTACAAGATCATGACCTGAGTGAAGTTGGACGCTTAACTGACTGAGCCACCCAGGTGCCCCAGTGATCAGTAATCTTTGATGTTACTATTGAATTGTTTTGGGGTCCCTTGAACTGTGCTCATATACAAGATGGTGAACTTAATTAATAAATGTAGTATATGTTCTGACTGCTCCCCTGACCAGCTACTCTCTGTTTCTCTTCTTCTTCCTGGGCTTCCCAATTACCTGAGACATAAGATGTTGGAATCAGTTCAGTTAATAACCCTGCAATGGCCTCTAAGTGTTCAAGTGAAAGGAGACATTGCACATCTTTCATTTACATCAAAAGCTGGAAATGATTAAGCTTAGTGAGGAAGGCATGTGAAAAGCCAAGACAGGCCAAAAGCTAAGTTTCTTGTGCCAAACAGTTAGACAAATTGTGAATAAAGGGAAAACTTATTAAAGAAAATTAAAAGTCCTACTCCTATGAATACACAAATTATAAGCAAAAAGTTCTTATTGCTGATATGGAGAAGGTTTTAGTGGTCTGGATAGAAGGTCAAACCAGCCACAACATTCCCTTAAGCCAAAGCCTAATCCAGACAAAGGTCCTAACTCTCTTCAATTCTGTGAAAGCTGAGAGAGTTAAGGAAGCTACAGAAGAAAAGTTTGAAGCTAGTAAAGGTTGGTTCCTGAGATTTAAGGAAAGGAGTCCTCTCAATAATATTAAAGTGCAAGGTGAAGCAGCAAGTGCTGATGTAGAAGCTGATGTAAGTTACCTGGAACATCTGGCTTAGATAATCATTGAAAGTGTCTACCCTAAACAATAGATTTTCAGTGTAGATGAAAAGCCTTCTATTGGAAGAAGATGTCATCTAGAAGTCGTCAGTTTCTGGCTTCAAAATTTCACAGGACAGGCTGAGTCTCTTATGTTAAGGGCTAATGCAGCTGGTGAGTTTAATTGAAGCTGATGCTCATTTACCATCCTGGAAATCCTAGGGCCCTTATGAATTATAATAAACCCACTCTGACTGTGCTGTATAAATAGAACAACAAGGCCTGGATGACAGCACATCAGTTTGCAGCATAGCTTATTGAATATTTTAAGCTCACTGTTGAGACCTATTGCTCAGAAAAATAAATTACTTTCAAAATATTAGTGCTCATTGACAATGCTCCTGGTCACTCAAAAACTCTGATGGAGATGTATAGTGAGATTAGTGTTGTTTTCATGACTGCTAACACAACACCTATCCTGAAGCTCATGGATCAAGGAGAAATTTTTACTTTCAAGTCTTATTATTTAAGAAATATATTTCTTAGGCCTATAGCTGCCATAGATAGTGATTTCTCTGATGGATCTAAGTTAAAAATCTTCTGGGAAGGATTCACATTCTAGATGTCTTTAAGTACATTCCTGATTCATGAGAAGAGGTCAAAATATCAACATGAACAGGAGTTTGAAATAAACGGATTCCAAACCTCATGGATGACTTTAAGGGGTTCAAGACTTAAGTGGACTTAAGAAAGTGTTTTCTTAAGATGAAATCTACTCCTGGCAAAGACACTGTGAAGACTATTGAAAAGACAACCAAGGATTTAGAATATTACATAAACTTAGTTGATAATGCAGTGGCAGGGTTTGAGAGGATTTTGAAAGAAGTTGTTTGGGAAAAATGCCACAAAATGCATGCTACAGTGAAATCGTATGTGAAAGGAAGTGTCAATTGATATGGAAAACTTCATTGTAGTTTTATCCTAAGAAGTTGCCATAGCCACAGTAACCTTTAGCAACCATTACTCTGATCAGTCAGCAGCCATCAGCATCTAGGCAAGAACTTCCACCAGCAAAAATATTATTACTCATTGAAAGCTCATATGATAGTTAGCATTTTTTGGCAATAAACTATTTTTTAGTTAAGGTATATGCATTGTTTTTTTACATATAATACAATTATACATTTAGTAGATTACAGTATAGTGTAAATATAAATTTTATATGCACTGGGAAACCAAAAATTCATTTGACTCACTTTATTATGATATTTGCTTTATTTTGGTGGTCTGGAACAATCCTGCAGTGTCTCTGAGGTATGCCTGTATAGTAAAAAAAGTTATACGAGCATGGTATCTCTCTCTCTGTCTTCCTCTTTCTCTCAAAATATCTTATTTTACTCTACTCACTCCTTGTGATGATGTGAGATGGTAAAATGCCTACATGATGAGATGAAGTGAGATGAATGGCTTAGGCATTGTGCCATAGCATTAGGCTACTATTGATCTTCTGATGATATGTCAGAAGGAGGATTACCTGCTTCTGAGCTGTGGTTGACTGTAGATAATTTAAACTTCAGAAAGTAAAAGTACAGATAAGGGAAGAAATTCTGTATAGGAAATTTCTGTATTTTCTCCTCAATTTTGCTGTATACCTAAAACTGCTCTAAAATGTCATCTCTAATGTTTATTTTGACAGAGAGTGAGTGTGTGCAAGTGGGATGGGGCAAAGAGAGAGAGGAAATGAGAGGCTCTGCACTCTCAGAGCAGAGCCCAGCATGTGGCTCCATCTCACGAATCATGAACTCATTGCCTGAGCTGAAATCAAGAGTTGGACACTTAACCAAATGAGCCACCTAGGCTCCCCTAGTCATTTGTTTTTAAAGAGCACATAAAGGAAAAACTTTGTGATCCTGTGTTAGATAAAGGTTTTCTAGATATAATACCAAATGCATCATCTATAAAGCAGAAAATTGATAAAATGGACTTCATGAAAAAATAAAAGCATTTGCTTTTTTGAAAGACACTGTAAAGAAAATAAAAACATAACCCTNACCCAATTAGAAAATGAACAAATTTGAAGAGACTCTTCACCAAAGAAGACATACTAATGGAAAATCAGTAGTATGTGAGAAGATGGTTAACATTATAAATCATTGGGTAAATGCTAATTAAAACTATAGTGAGATACCACTATATATCTATTCATTCTTATCACTAAGAGTAAAAAGACTGACCATCCCAACTGTTGACTAGCGTGTAATTAAATTGTAACTGTAATACATTGCTAGTAGGATTCAAAAAATTATAACACAATTTGGAAAATAGGCATTGTTTGATAAAAATTGAACATGTACTTACTGTATCTTCCAGTCATTCCACTCCTCAGTATTTACTCAGGAGAAGTGAAAGCATATGTCTGTCCAGAGGCTTTTGAATAAATGTTTACAGCTGTTGTATTTGTAATTCCCCAAACTAGAAAGAACCTAAATATCTGTCAACAGGTGAATGAATAAACTGTGGTATATCCATGCAGTAGAATACTACCTGGCGATGAAAAGGAATTGATTATTGATATATCTTACACTGTGAATAAATGTCAAAATAATTATGCTGAGCTAAAGAATATAGAACAAAAGAGTGTATATTTTATTATTCCATTTATGTAAAATCCTAGGAAATTTAGTATGGTATATAATGACAGAAAGAAGATCACTAATTACTGGGGATAGGGCAGGGGAGGGGGTCAGGGAGAGGCAACAGGGAGGAATTACAAAGAGCTATAGGGAAACTTTTGGGTGGATGTTATGGTGTAGTTGGTTGAATTGCATCCCTCCAAAAGATATATAGAAGTCCTAACCCTTAGTACTTATGAATGTGATCTTATTTGGAAATGAGTTTTTTACAGATGAAATTAAGAATCTGAGAAGAGGTCATCCTAGATTTAGAGTGGACCCTAAATCCAATGAGTGGTATCCTTAAAAGTGCAAGGAGATGGTGATTAGACACACACAGGCTAGAAGGCCACATGTGAAGGTTGAGGCATAGATTGGAACTATGCTTCCACAAGACTAGGAACACCAGGAAACACCACAAACTCCAAGAGGCAAGTAAGACTTCTTTCCTAAAGCCTTTGGAAGCAGTGTGGCCCTTGTGATGTCTTGATTCTGGATTTAAGTCTTCCAGAACTCTGAGAGAATGGTCATGTTGTTTTAAGCCACTGACTTTATGGTAATTTATTTATTTCTTTATTTATTTATTATGGCAGCCACAGGAAACTAATACAGGTGGATGTATTAATTATTTTGGTTGTGGTAATGGTTTCTCATATGTGTATGCATATAAAAACTTACCTATTTGTACATTTTACATACATGTAATTTTTGTTAATTAGACCTCAGTAAAGCTGAAAAAACCCAGCAGTGACATAGAAGTTTTAAACGGCATTTGTAATATACTGGACCTAATTTTTGTATACTGAGCAGTGTACCCCCAAACTATAGAGTAAATAAAAATTTTCAGGGTCAGATTCATGGAATATTTGCCAGTGTTGGCCAATACTAGTTCATAAAGCTACTCTCAGTAAATTTTAAAGGATTGAAATAATGAATTATGCTGTCCTACTGTTGTAAAATTAAGATAAGAGTTAATAGTGAAAAACATTATTGGACAATACTAATACATTCAGAAATTTACCAAAGTACTTCTAAATAATTTATACATTAAAGAAGAATTCAAAATGGATATTAGGAGGTATTTTAACTGAATTATAATAAAAATATTGGATATCAGTAT
>NW_027530535.1:10186-18415 GCF_008692635.1 Crocuta crocuta | reverse complement strand
GTCAGAACAAAAATTAATAAAATAGACAACAAACATGTGGTAGAAAGAGTTAACAAGACCAAAGTTATTTCTGTGAAAAGATTAATAAAATTGATACTCTCTCTTGCAGGATTCTGTAAAAAATTGAAGGCAAAAAAAATTATGAATAGGTAAGGATGAAAAAGAGGTTATCAACAAAACCCTACAAACATTAAAAGTTAATTTATATTAATAAATTTGAAAATTAAATGAACATATTATAAGAATTGATAAATTTAGCAGAGATTCTAAATACAAGTCCACATATAAAAATGAACTGTATTTCAATATTTGNGGCATAAGTCTAAAGAAATTCAAGACAAGTTCAAAGAAAACCTTAAAATATTATTGAACATTTTTCTCAACAAATAAAGTAACAAATATATTAAAAAGTTGAACATAGGAGCGCCTGGGTGGCTCAGTCAGTTAAGCGTCCAACTTCAGCTCAGGTCATGATCTCACGATTCGTGGGCTCAAGCCTTGCATCAGGCTCTGTGCTGGCAGCTAGCTCAGAGCCTGGAGACTGCTTTGGATTCTGTGTCTCCCTGTTTCTGACCCTCCCCTCCTCACACTGTCTCTCTCTACAAAATAAATAAAAACATTAAAAAATTTTTTTAAAAAGTTGAACATATATTTACCATAAGATCTAGCCATTTTACTCCTAGATATTTCCCCAAGAGANACCATTCATAGTTTGGAAGAAAACACAAAGATGCCAGTGTTCTGAAAATTGATAAATTGACATAAAATTCACTTCAATTCCAGTGAACATCTTGGAATATTTTTAAAATCAATTTATTATTTATTTTGAGAGAGACAGAGACACTACAGATGGGGGCGATGCAGAGAGAGAATGTCAGGTAGGCCAGAGCCCAACATGGGGCTCAAACTCATGAAACCATGAGCTCATGAGCCAAAACCAAGAGTTGGACGCTTAATTGACTGAGCCACCCAGGTGCCCTGCAATATTTTTATGTTGAAATTGACACATTACATCAATATTCAAAAGCCAGACATAGACAAGACATTTTTGTAGAATAATAAATTTACAGGACTTGCTTCATAAAATATCAAGCATTATTTTAAAGCTACCTTAATTAAGCAAAGTGTCAGAATATAGATTATTTGAACAGAATAGAGAATCTAGAATTGATTCATGTATATGAATACTTGATATAAAACATAGATGGCCATTCAGAACACCGAGGAAAGGTCTGCTTTTCAGTAAATGGTGCTGAATCAATTAGATATCCATATATCCAAATAGCCACATATCCAAGATGAAACTTTGCCCCTATTTCAGACCAAAACTAAAAATCAATTCCAGGTTCATTGTAGGTCTGAATCTGAAAGGTAAAACAAAGTTTCTAGAAGAAACTATAGGAGACTATTTTCATCCCAAGCTCTATAGAAATCCTGCTTAAGTGTTGGCAAAATGGCATGACGCTTTGGGTCCTAAATGGCAGCTATTCTTGGTTTGTGTGAGATTCTTTTCTCCTAAATTAACTTATAAAGTTTTGAAATAAATTCTGACCACTTTAGATAGCTAAATTAAGTATGTTTCCTGTAATCTAAAGGGTTTAACAAACCTGTGTCCAAGGAATTGAAAGTGGTTCAGTAAGAAACTGGAATAAAAAGCAAGACTGGAGACATAGGCAGAGTTAGAATAACTATCTTGAAGATAATAGGGAGACAATGAAGAATTTTAAACAAAGAACTGCTTCCCTCCCAATTCCCTAAATATTGAATTGGATACTTGAAAGTTGGCAAAAGTGGATGTGGAGAGAGTAGTTTAGATGTCTTTATCTATAATCAGGCAAGAAACAGTGAAGGCCTGAAGCTGGAGTTATAGCATGTTTGATTGTTTGAAAGTGATGAGATCAGTTAGATTGTGAGTTTGAAGTTCTTCTAGTACATTTGGATGACATGTCTAGAGGCTGTTGGATTTGTGGATTTGAAACAAAGGAGAAGTATTTGAGCTGGTGACATAGACATGAATCATTAGTCATTGTTATTGGTGGCTATAGCCGAAGATGGGACCTCCCAAAAAGATTATCGATAGTGAAAGAAGAATAGGATCGAAGTGTAGATTTGTGGGAGCAGCAAAATTTAAAGGGAAGGAAAGAGAAGGAACACACTTGTAAAGGATTTGAACACTTGCCAGATAAGTACAAGGAAAACCAAGAGGTGCTTTCTCTATGAATTATAGCAAATGCATACATTTGTTGACTGAAAAAATTACCCCCACAAGTCCTTGGAAAATGTCCTTTGGAATTTGTAATTATTTGCATTTATTTGGTGGAAATACATAAATATGCCTTTATAATACTTGGTAAACATATTAAATGAGTCCAATGCAAGACAAGTGAAACACAAAAGTTGTTTTTCCTTTCTTTTCTTTTCTTTTTTTGTTGTTAAGGATCCCAGGAGGGACAGACAGACAGAGACAGAGAGAGTGAGAGAGAGACAGAGAGACGGGGCTCACCCGAGGTGGGGCTTGTGCTTTTACCCGAAGTGGGGCTCAGTTCATCCAAAGTGGGGCTCGAGCTCCCCCAAAGCAGGTCTCATGGTCACCTGATGTGGGGCTCATGCTCTTCCTATCCAGGGCTTGTGCTCACCCAAAGCAGGGCTTGAGCTCACCCCAAATGGGGCTCGAGCTCACTCAGTGTGAGACTCGAACTCATAAATTGTGGGATCATGACCTGAGCTGAAATCAGATGCTTAATGACTGTCACTCAGGTGCCCACAAGAGTTGTTTTTCTACTCACTCAAGATGTTAGATGTGCCACACTTTGACTCACAGCCAAAATGGTTGACTCATTATTATAGCCCAAGTATTCATCTCACCCTTTTTTGCCTCAGTCAACCACATATTCCCAGTATCCATTTATTCTTCTAGTACTTATTTTTACACAAAAACTAATATTAAGCCTTCATATGTTGATAAATTATAAAATGCTTCTGTCTCCGCCCTTTTTATATATACTTCCTGTTTTCTGTTCTCTTTGGGATGTGATATTGTTGCTCTCAGCAAATAAATCATTTGAAACGGGGATGTGAATTTAATAGCTTAAGCCATCTCAAAAAGAATGACATTCCACTCACTCATATTTACAGCAAATATAACAAGTGCAGAATGAAGTGTAAATTTCCATGTCCTAGTGGTTTGCACTGGTAATACATTTCCACATTCATAATTTTACAAGCAGAATATTTTATATCACTTAGTCTTGTGTTTTCTCTTGTATTTCAGTGAGATCTTTCCAAGTGGTTTACCTGTGTCAATTGAAATGTACCTCTAAAAAGGTATGAAATGGAAGATATCTACTCTTCAGGATTGATTAAATGGTTGTATGCACCACAAGTTTAATGAAAATTAGATAAATTAAGGATGTGTACAAGCCTCACCATGGATAGTGTACACGATTGAGGGTTTCTTCTTTACTATTTTCTTCTGACCTTGGCTGTACAATGTATAAACTTCTATTTTTGAGTTAAAACTGGAATATATGTTCACTTTAGAAAACTTGGAAAATACAGAATAGTGTAAAGAAGCAAATGAAATCACTACAATTTCACTATCCTCTTGCAATTTTTCCTGTATATGTATGCAATTGAAACAAAAGTCATCACACTGTATATACATACAGTTTTGTATCATTTTTTCTTTAATGTATTATACACATTTCCCCTTATAATACATTTTAATGGCCTTGTGTATGATTTGCCATGATACTGATTTGTCATCTTTTGTTTTCTCAGGCACTGCTGTGCAAATGGGTATTTTAAGTGACAATACAAAGTTGTAATTTAATTGTTCTATTTGGCATTACAAATGACTGATGGTACTGTAGAGGATCACATGGTGGCAATATATGTGGAATATTTTGAAAAGGCATAAAAACAACTCTGAAAATATTCTTATAAATGCATCAAGGAAAGTAAACATATCAAAGGCAAGAAAGGTAAAGTGGAATAAAGATCTGTATTAAGTGACGTTTTAGAAAGGAATAGTCCACTACAGTATTCTGTAAGTGGGATAAGCACACAGTGAGTTTTATAAGACTGTTCTGGCTTTATATATTTTGTCTTGTTGACCCTCTGTTAAGCATCAAACTGTCCAAAATTCTCAATATTTAAGCACTCAAACTATCTCTCAGACTGTTTTTTGTATCTGGAAGCAGCAAGAACACCAGTGTATTATAACATTAGGATTAGAAAATAGAATTTTCATATGGGTTTGCAAGAGCCTGAAGTTAACAGTGCTTATAAGTCCTGTTTAATGTTAAACAGTAATTATTACTTATATGTATTTTATTTTATTTTTATTTTTATTTATTTCTAGGAGAGAGNCCTCTTACAGTTTATTTTCCCACTCCCTCACTGAGAGGTGGAGTCTGTTTCCTCCTTCTGAAGCTGGGTGGATCTCTGTGACTGTCTGTATCAAAATAATGTAGCAGAAGTGATGCCATGTTACTTTCAAGGCAAAGTCATAAAGGGTGATAGAACTTTCATCTAGCTGTCTCTCTCTCTGGGCTGCTCGCTCTTGGAACCTAACTGCTATGCTATGAGGGAGCCCACGCTACAAGGAAAGGCCATGTGCTCATGTTCTGGCTAACGATTCTAGCTGAGGTCCCAGTCAACTGCCACCATGAACCACCAGACATGTGAGTAAGAAAGACTGAGATGAGTCCAGCAACTAGTACGTAGCCAAATGAGAAACTCTGAGCAGGAAGTACCTAGCTGAGCCCAGCCAGCCCCAGAAATATGAGAGATAATAATAGTAATAATTATTGTTGCTGGATTATACCACTAAGTTATGTACTAATAGATGATAACCAGAGCTTACGGAAGCAAATAAAAAGAGGGCCATAAAACACAGTCAGTCTGTGTGCATTGATGAAATGCTTGTGTTATCCCAGTCCTACTATATGTGGTAGGCAAACCCCTAATGAATGAAGAACTGAAGTGACCACAAACTAAGAAGGCAAAGAGCTTTTTAAAAACACTCTGAATCACAGCTGCTAGAGTGGACCACATTGTTGAGCATGACTGGAAAACACTAGCAGTTTTTGGACAGGGCTGGCAAAAATCGTAAGGGTGCAGGAGAGTCCAGTTTGAACAATAGCTCAAGGACAACAGTGTCTCAGATGGGCAGGGTAGACAACCAAGTGACTCTACAAACACTGGTCACCCCTGCAAATCAAACAGCAATTTTAACATTTGGATTTTGGCCTTATGATGGTCTTTTTTTCTTTTTTTTCAACACTCAAGCAAATGAGCATGAGGAGATAGAGATCAATGTTTGAAACAATACTTTGAATGTTAACATTCATCATGCATATTTCATTAGTAAAGCAGTGCTCTGCATAACCTTATCCACACTTTTCTTTTTAACAGATTAAACAAACAGCACAGCCTAAAATGAGTCACAACTGTTCTTGAGGGAGATTCTGGGAACTGGGTCAAATAGGGTCTGGTATAGAAGTACCAATCTTCAGTGACATTAGGCTATAAGGAGGATCCTCAGGGTCTGAGAAATCAACGGCAACAACTGAGAGATGGGAAACAGATGTATCTAGAGAGTGAATAACTGTGCAGAGAGAAAACAAACAAGGGCAGTTTGGAAGCTGTGTGAACATTTGTCTGTCTCTTCCCATCCTTCAGTTTGGCACTAAATCTTTTGTAAACCTAGGGATTAACTTTTAAGGAGAAAGTCTCAGGTCCCCTGGTTGTCAGAGCCAGGCTAGGCTTTTTGAATTTATCTGATGGTAGATTTCACACATGTAAAAGTCTATTTGAGGTGGAATGAGCAATCAGGTTGATTCTTCAGTCCACACCCTTCCATCTCATGCTTTGTCAGTATGGGGAACTGTCTTGGAAAGTTTATTATGTGTTTATTATAGTTGTAGGACATTGTAGGAGGCTATTCCTTTCTAAAACTTGACTTACATTAGAGCTTTATGCCACTTTCCCTTTCTTCTCTTTGATATGTTTTTTCCTGATTAAGTTATAGGAATATTTTGAAGTTTCTTTTATGACTTCAAAGTGTTCTGCCTGCATTATCCTCCCTGCACTGGATTTTATTATCCACAGTTTTAATTGTGGGGGACCAAGTGAGAGGTGGTCTTCTATGAGGCCTGGCAGCATAGGGGATGTTGAAATGCAAAGTACATGCATACATGTAGTGCTGATCAGCTGACATAGTGAACAATCAGGTTGACTGCCTAGGTGACTCAGAGTTGCAGATTGGCCTACCTTTGAGGAAGACTCTGAGAGAGAGATTAGCATGCAGGAGGGTGCTAATTAGGGGAGGGTGCTGTACAGATCGATACCTGAAGGGTCAGGGAAGGAAGCATACCAGGCAGAGGGAGAAGTGAGTTGGTACTATGGTCCCTGAAGATAGAGCATCTGACTTCGGCTCAGGTCATGATCTCACAGTTCCTGGGTTGGAGCCCTGCGTGGGGCTCTGTGCTGACAGCTCAGAGCCTAGAGCCTGTTTCAGATTCTGTGTCTCCATCTCTCTCTGCCCCTCCCCTGTTCGCGCTCTCTCTCACTCTGTCTCTCAAAAATAAATACATGTAAAAAAATTGTTTTTTTGAAACAATTCTCAAACAGGCTTTAACCAACCCTACAGTGACTACTGTATCAAAGGGGCTATGTCTTTATACTTCCCCATTATGCTCATTGGATGCAGTTAGCCCCTGGAAATTAGCCATGGCCTTATGTGAAGCAGCTCTTTCCAGCTGAGGACAATTTCTGCAGCGTGCTGAAAGCTGAGGACAGTCTCTTGGCTGCATTACCAGAAGCTGCAGGAATGAGCCCTTCAGTTCTGAAGAGGGACGTAGATGGCACAACACACTACTATTCTCAGAATGGATCCTAAGAACTATCTTCAAATTTGCGCTAGATCTGGTTGATGCATTTGACCTGAGAATAAGTGCTTAGGAGGAAAGAGGAACCAAGAAACATAATCTCTGCCCCTAACTACATTGTCCCCAGAGGAATCTTTAAATTCTTGTCAAGACCTAGATATAAGTTGAAAAAAAAATATTAGAGGAAACAATTTGAAATATCTTTTTGAAATACCAGTTTTCGGGGGCTCCTTGGTGGCTCAGTCAGTTAAGCATCCAACTTCGGCTCAGGTCATGATCTCACGGTTTGTGGGTCCGAGCCCCGTGTCAGATTCTGTGCTGACAGCTAGCTCAGAGCCTGCTTCAGATTCTGTATCTCCCTCTCTCTCTGACCCTCCCCTGCTCATGCTCTCTCTCTCTCTCTCCCTCTCTCTCTCTCTGAGAAATAAATAAAACATTAAAAAATATTTAAGAAAATGAAATACCAGTGTTCAGACTATGAGATGAGTAAGGGTAGTAACTCATATTTGAATGGTCTATAAAGATGGTCCATTAGAAATGGAGAGTTAAGCGGTGCCTGCATGGATCACTCGGTTAAGTGTCCGACTTTGGCTCAGGTCATGATCTCGTGGTTTGTGAGTTCCAGCCCTGCGTCATTCAATTTCTGTGCTGACAGCTCAGAGCCTGAAGCCTGCCTGAGATTATATGCCTTCCTCGCTCTCTGCCCCTCCCCCTNGCCTGGAGCCTGCTTCACATTCTCTATCTCCCTCTCCTTCTGACCCTCCCCTGTTCACGCTGCCTCTCTCTCTCAGAAATAAATAAAACATTTTAAAATATAAAAAATAAACATTAAGAAATTTTTTAAAAATGGAGAGTTAATAGGAGAGCCACAAAAGAGTAGTGTCATGGTATCCAAGGTAAGAGGTAGTTTTAAGAAGTAAAGGGTGATCAGCAGTGTCAAATTTCAAATAAGAAAAGGACAAAAAATATAGTGAAAGGCCTCAGAAAGTAGGCAGGCAGTGGTCACTTAGGACAAAATCATTGGATGGTTGGGGCAGAAGTAGGTTAAAGAGTGACTGTAAAATGCGGAAGGAGCATCATGAGAGCAAACCACACATTTTCAGAATCCAGAGGAATAAAATATGGGCTCATCATCCATATTGAGATTTTGGTCTAATGAAAGTTTTCTTTTGAAAATGGGAGTGAAGTTTACTTGGGTATAAACTGAGAAGAAGGAGGTAGGGGAAAAGAAAAGTTGAAGATAAAGACAGTTAAGAATAACCAGTGAGTTCAGGTCCTAAAGTTGATAGGAAGAAGTGAAATCCATGGCACATGTGTAAGAGTTAGGTATGGATGG
>NW_027530535.1:9177-10161 GCF_008692635.1 Crocuta crocuta | reverse complement strand
TGTAGGAATTCCCCTCTTCAGAGGCAAAAGAAAAAGAGGTAAATGTAATTATTTTAAATATTCATGAATGATAACCTTTTATTTAACAAGAAATAAGTAAAAAAGACTGTCACACAGCAAGGGCAACCCTTAATCAAAAACCAACATGGGTGCCTCGTGGTTCTTCAAAGGCATTTAAGAAATAGATGATTTATTCCAAGCAGTGCTATTGCTGGGTCATAGGGGAGTTCTACTGTGAATTTTCTGAGGAACCTCCACAAGTTTTTCCAGAGGGGCTGTACTAGTTTACATTCCCACCAACAGTGCAAGAGGATGACTGTTTTTCAACATCCTCGCCAGCATCTATAGTCTCCTGATTTGTTCATTTTAGCCACTCTGATCGTGAGGTTGTATCTCAGAGTTGTTTTGATTTGTATTTCCCTGATGATGAGGGATGTTGAGCATCGTTTCATGTGTCTGTTGACTATCTGGATGTCCTCTTTGCAGAAGTGTCTGTTCATGTCTTCTGCCCATTTCTTCACTGGATTATTTGTTTTTCCAGTGTGGAGTTTGGTGAGTTCCTTATAGATTTTGGATACTAGCCCTTTTTCCAATATGTCATTTGTGACTATCCTTTCCCATTCCTTCGGTTGCCTATTAGTTTTGTTGATTGTTTCCTTTGCCGTGCAGAAGCTTTTCATCTTGATGAGGTCCCAATAGTTCATTTTTGCTCTTGATTCCCTTGCCTTTGGAGATGTGTCGAGTAAGAAATTTCAACTGACAAATGGGTCAAGAAGATGTGGTTTATATATACCATGGAATACTATGTGGCAATGAGAAAAAAATGAAATCTGGCCATTTGTAGCAACATGGATGGAACTCAAGGGTATTATGCTAAGTGAAATAAGTCAGACAGAGAAAGACAGATACCATATGTTTTCACTCATATGTGGATCAGGAGAAACTTAACAGAAGATCATGGGGGAGGGGAAGGAGAAAAAATAG
>NW_027530535.1:8951-9172 GCF_008692635.1 Crocuta crocuta | reverse complement strand
GAGAGGAATGGAGGCAAACCATAAGAGACTGTTAAATACTGAGAACAAACTGAGGGTTGATGGGGGGTCGGGAAGAGGGGAAAACAGGTGATGGGCATGGCATGGAAGAGGACACTTGTTGGGGTGAACAGTGGGTGTTATATGGAAACAGACTTTACAATAACTATATTAAAATAAGTAAAATAAATAGATGACTTATTTAGAAAATAACACAGAATCAA
>NW_027530535.1:669-8652 GCF_008692635.1 Crocuta crocuta | reverse complement strand
ACGTAACGTTTATTGAGGAGAACTGCTCTAATCGTTCCAGATACTGAGATGACCTTGTTCTGTACCATGTGATCCCAATAACTTAGGCCTCAGCTGCCTTGACTGAGGAGAGCGTCCAACTGTAAAGCAGCCAAACCACAGACTGTCTACTGGTCCAGTGGCCTATGAGAACATTGTCTATCAGGGATGATGGTGGTGGATTGAATCAATTTAATTTCCTTCAGGTATTCGGAATAAGAAACAAAAGGAAAGAGCAAGGAAATTATTAATGACAACAGAAGCTGAAAGATATAAAAGAGAAGGTGCATAAGATACGCCCTGAGGCAGCTTGAATTCGAAAGGATTTATGGATAAGAGGAAGCTAAGAATAAGGAGAAACTGGAAAACATACAGAAAAGAGGGTAAAGTCAAGGGAATTCTAAGTCCTTAGCTCAAGATCACAGATTTGGTGACCAGCAAAATCTGAATGTCAGAGCACTATTTAGCCTTTTTTTTCTTTGTTTCTGTAGCAAATGAATGCTTTTGACTATCCTGCAGTGCCTTCCAAACCTGGTTGTAAATTAGAATCAACTGAAATGCTTTTGAAAAATACTTTGCTGATCCTTAGGCCTCACTTCTGGAAACTCTTCTCCACTAAGTCTGGCTATAACTTTTGGATCTGTAATTTTGATAAGCTCTGCAGGTGATTCAGATGTGGGAGGTCAACTGACCTGTGTCTGGGAATCACTTTTCCAGGACATATCTCTGTGCTCAAGTGCTATTAGTTACTCATTTTAAATTCAGGTCCAGGAAGACTTTATTGTTACTATGGTGACAGAACAAGCATTAATAGGAATATTTATATTACTAAATTGGAAATGAAGGGAATTGTATTACTGGCGTAGCGATTACTTTTTCCAGGGTTGGCATCAAACCTAGAGGCTCCTGTTTAGAAAGCCGATCATGCATTCCTTCCCCTGACTCTAGCAAAATGACTAAGGCTGAGTTTTCATTGTATTTTTGAGATTTTTTAACATCTTTGTAAGCATATCTGTATATAGAGAAGTATTTTTCAGAAGCGCTCTCCAGAGAATGAAGTCATAATTCAGTAACATTTGAAAATTATGGCAAATATATGAGGCACATCTGAAGATGGCCTGTGCATATAGAATAGATAGTTAAAGAATGGAACCTTTTTTAAAAAAACATTGTACCCTGTATCTTTTATATCTGCAGAGTTCTACTAAGTCAGAACTCAGTAAATCTCTTGTTGATTAATTGATTAGGGCCTTACATCAAAGCCATGGTAGTCTTTTATTTTCATCTCTTTTCCACCATTATCCTTCACTCTAGATAAAGTAGAAATCCAGTAAACCAGTATCTTGTAATTTGGAGGTCTCCAAGTAGTCCTTCAAATCCTCCAAGTCCTCCAAGTAAGGCATTCCTTCTCAATGAAGGTGATTATCATTTTCAAGGAGGTACATATTAGTTCTTGGTTGGGCCAAAAAATCTTAGAGATTTATAATGATTTGTGGCCCTCCAANCCTAGCCAGCCATTAAAGACTCCCTGGATAGCACCACATTAGCAGCCAAAGGCTCTGTTTGAGGAGTACATGAAGAGTTAGCTCTCTTCAGAGGACACTGAAGGATTTATTATAATGAACATGATTTCAAGGGATGGCTGGGCTTTTATAGATGGAAACTCCTCATTCAGTTCTGCAAGAGGAAATGGGAATCAACTGATACTAATGAATGCTTTACAGTAGTAGAAAAGCCAAATGGTGAATGAGTTGTTCAAAATATTATTCACCCAGTGATGCCTCAAGAAATGGAAGAGAAAGACAAAAGTTTAAAAGTAAATTTGCCCAAACATCATGACTTAGTTGAATATGTTGAGTCCAAAATTCATTAATGAGACAGAAATAATACATCTAGGTAGTGTTTGGAAATATTTCTATAGGAAAAAAATCTCCAGAGGAGTATTTATTTGATTATTCAGGTAATGAAATCCCCTAGAGTTAAGTGAACATTTTTGTTCTACTATGAATTTTTGTATTCAGGACTAAACCAGTTGTGTTGATATGAACAAAACATTAAATTCAAGTTGTGTTTACTACATATATAGTGAAACTTCGGGAAAAATAAAAAGAAATTAAAGATAACATTACAAATATATTTAAGTTTCTCAAAGAATGTTAGTATAGACTCAGAACTTCACATTAATCTCCTACAACAGATTATTTCAGTTCATGCATCTCACATGTTATTGGTAATTACCTTTGACCTATTGAACCAGTATAGCTCTGGGATGCTGAGTTTTCGGATAACAGTTTATTAGTACATCATAACTACAGACTATTGCATTTACAATATACCATTTATTATGTAGCTTACCTAAATTATTATATTCATAGTACAGTACATGCCATATTCTTGCCTTTCACAATGTGACAGAAAGAGATCTTGGCATTATCATTAGAGCAGAGTCCAAAAACTTCCAACAATGAGGCAGAGCTTCTGGGCTGAATGTCATATGTGCCCCTTTTTATCCCTTGTATCAATTACTCTTTGCCTGAGGAGGCTAACCTCTGCAGACTACCTCACTAGGCTCCCTTGCCCTTTTGTTTCCCATTTAGTCAGTGGGAGGCACTTGCATGAAATAGGAAGATGGTTAAGAATAGGAGTGGATGTTTATCCCGTGGCTCCCTCTCTGTTTGTTCACCAGGAGTTTACTGCTTCCCTCTAACTAAAGACCACAGCTGAACCCATATAGATACTCTCCCCAGCTTCTAGTAATGGCTCTCTTCTCTTGTTTCTTCAGGCCTTAGAGTTTCTAATGTTGCTAGCCCTGGGGGGATTGCAGTATCCCATATTAGTTTTCCTAAACTCTGCCCACACCTTTGTAAATGGTTTAACTCTTAAATTTTCCTTAATTACCCTGTTTGTGTGTGTCATCTCTTTCTGCAGGAATGCATACTGCTACCACACCATAATGGGCTATGAGTACATCAGATAATTGACCTTTTACTGTATTATGCTTATCTACAAGTTAAATTACTAGAAATGGACATTTGACTTTCTAAGTCCCAGGTATTAGTAAATGACTTATTTATAACCAGGCTATGAAGGCTGGAATATTATATAAAGGTGAGCACAGCTACAGTGTGGAATACTATTGTATGCTATTTAAGATAAATTGAGGTGCCTTTTAACTGTGAAGAAGGGCTGTTGGTAATGCAAACTTCTTGCATTAAATTTGAGACAAGCAGAATAAACAATGCACATCTTCAAGGTACTAGCAAAACATTAGATCCCACAGGGTTTTGCTTTATTAGTAATAAAGGTAGGAAAACTAATTTCGTATAGATACCAGATAATTTTTATTACTTCTCTTAAGCCAGAATTAATCATTTAGAATGACTCAGAATAGCCTTAAAAATTCCTCAGACTTATTGTGGACTTATATGGCAATCTTCATATCTGTGTATCAATGTGTAAATTTTCAAATATAGAAAATACAGGTAAAAGTTTGTTTATTTGCATACATAGATAGCTCACAGATAACATATTAGTGCTAATTCAGGTTTGTTGTGTTGTCTTGAAAAGTATATGTGGGACCACCACTGACCATGCCTGCCACTGAGAAGTATTAAGCAGTAAATTTCAGAGCAAAGGAAACTTTGAAAATTGTCACCCCTTCACATTTGGGAAGCTTTGTCCTATAGAGAACTGGGAAGACACTGGGTTATCTCTTTATGCCTTTTTTGGGTGGGTGGGGAATCAGTTTCTTCTTAAACTATTGGCTTAATACATTCTAAATGTCAACGTTATTACTATTCTTTTTTTGCAAAGAAAAATTAAATGTACTTTTTTTTATAGTTAGGATTGTACTTTGTTGACATCCTCTAAACATCTTATTACAGAGAGCTCTATAAAAAGGTCCTTGGCACAGTCAAAGGCAGATGTATCAGACAGATATACCTCTTACTTGCACTCGAATTCCTCTAGGGTCATGTATGTCTACGTAAGGCAGATGGCTTAATAATTACTTCTGAAGAGTTCATGAAGGCCAGTTATTCAAGGTCAGTGGGGGTGCTGGAAATTTCCATATTGATGAATGCATTCCACACTAGAAATATGGACAGAGGGAGTGATTATCCTTATTAGGTTCCCCACCCCTAGTTGGGCGTAGCTCACTGTGGACACTTGATGAATATTAATTGAGGTAGAAATTAATTGAAGCAATGAAATCCCAATGAGGGAGAAGTACAAGGACTGAGGGCATGTTAGCAATTGATATGTGAAGGGTTTTCCTTTTTCCCTTGAATCATAAAAGAAATATAGATGCAAGATCTAGTCATTTTCCCCTACTGGCAACTCCATCTGGCATCCACATAAAGAAGTATGCAATGCAACCTTGTGTTTTGTAGCGATACAGAATCTGGCACTGGGTTTCCATGGGGGTTAGTCAGTGGAGAAGCCCTCCAAGTGGACTCCTGCAGCTAGAGTGGCAAAGAGCCTTTGCTAATCTTTTTCATCTCTATGGGTTTAGTCTTTGGAATTATGGGACCAAGCCACAGCTCGGCATGCAAAAGCCACAATAATGATGATTTCATCTTAGGCTGTTTGTAGAACTCTGACTCCCCTGTGGAGTATGAGAGTTAGGGGAAAGACAGGTTACATAACAGGGAGAAGTAAACACAGATTGGCTGACTGTGTAGCATCTGGGGTTTTCATTGGTACAAGTAGAAAAATATTTGTTCTCTGAAGAAAAGCAAGAGAAGCATTTTCATTTATATCATTTTGGCAGTTTGTGCTGTGGTCTTTTCTAACACTCCAACTATTATACTCCCAGAGTTTTTTCTCCCAAGGGCAAAAAGCATTGTACACATGTTCAACATCTCCCTCTCCCTCTCCCCATCACCTGCTCCTCCCCCCCCATCTCAACCACTTGGGTATATTTTGTTTTATCTAGGTTTTCATAGGATTTCTGTTTTATAGTTGTTGGGTTTTTTTTGCCCCATTGTTCCATATTTCACATGATAATGCATTGGAAAGTTCTTAAGCTTGTTTTATAGACATTTATTAATGAATTATATATCCCAGCTGACTCTGACTGATTATGTTGAAACATGTAGACTCATTGAACTACCTGTTTTGTGATGATTCCAGTGAGTCATTTAATGCCTCCACCTCACCACCCTCATCCTTGTGCTGTTTTTCCATAATTAATACTGAAACAAAGTTTGACACATCAAAGGCAAAGAAAATCTTAAGTATTATTATCCAGTTTTATTAATAACAAATATATACACTTTATTATTTCTTAAAAGTAAAAAAAGAGAGAAATGGAAATACTTTAATTAATCCAATCACCTAGATCATTCAAGTGAATAGCCTCTGTCTTGGAAGTGACACAGCACTTTCAGACCACAAAATAATCATCAAGGACACTGGAACCCCAGTGATTTACCAAGTTGTACTAAGAGCATTCAGATTTGTCTTAATGGGTGGCTTACAGATAGGGAGAATATGCTTAGTAGAGAACCTGAGAGTTGATTTCATGTTGAAACAATTTACTTTGAGGGAATCAGAACTGAAGTGAAGTGAGCCTACTCTCAAGAATCAGATACTTTAATACCTCCTTTTCACCTTTCTCAGGCACATGGGGCTTTTTTTAAAAAAGGACATCTATGAAAAATAAACAAGCAAATAATCCCAATTCTGCCTGTCCCCCATGATTTTAAAGCAAGCACAGCCATACCAGGACAATGATCGCAATCTCTTTCCTTTTCATTGTGGATGGCTGTGCAGTGTGTAATAATTCAGTCCTGAATAGAACATATTGTTTAGCTTTCATGGGAAATCAATTTGCTTCCTGCTTTGGAATAATATTAAGTTGTGCTTTCCCCATCTGTTCCTGTGAGTATAGACCAACAAAGGATTCAGTGGAAGAGCTTACAGAGATTTGATTCAAATAAATCTTGTATATGTTGCATGCACATTTAAACCTTATATAAAACTTAGTGCATTAGTATAATTGCCAATGTTGTATGTCTTTAATCCTTAAGGATATGCACAGACAGATATGGATATCTCCACACAGATATTTCATAGGCATCCCTGAGTCAGCATGTTCCAAACTGAATTCATTAACCCACCTTCCAAGCAAATGTATAATCTTTAATGTTACCACCATTCGTCCAGTTAGCTGATCTGAATATTGGGAATTATTTCAAGACCGTTTCTTTTACTTAATGGTTGTGCTGAAACTTCTAGATGTTTTTCAAAATCCATTTCTTTTTCTTCTTGGGTGCGGAGCTATACTGCATTTCCCAGCCTCCACTATAGTAAGATGCGGCCATGATACTAAGTACTAGTGAGTAGACTGTGTGTGGAAGTATTACAAGCCATTTCTTGACCAAAGCTTTTAAAATGAATCTGTTCCCCCTTCACTCTCTTTCTTCCCTTCGGCTGTCATGAAGTTCTCCTGGATAGTAGAACCATGAGATGGAAAGAACCCAGATTCCAGAATCACCAAATGAAGGAGAGCCTCCAGCTGTCAAGGAACATCTTCCTTGGACAGTAATGTGAGCAAGAAATAAACTTTTATGTTGTTTGAACCATTATATATATTTAGGTCCATGCTTTACTGCATCATAGCCTACCTAATGAATACAGTGCTATTCAAAGTTAATCATTTCTCTTTTGTAGATAGCTCTCAAATTCCTCCCTTCACCTTCAACTTAGCTGCCCTTTCTTTTATCCAGGTTCTCACTCCCCTTATGCTGAGCCTCTGCAATAGTTCCACATTAGCTTCTTAGCCTGCCTTTGGTACTTCCCTCCAAAGCGTTATCCCAAGCTGTGTCAATAATTATATTTCCACAATATTAAATGGGAATAAATTTTGGTTTTGAAAATTTTTCAGTGATCCCCATCATCTGTATTAAAAGTTCTCCACCCTTGGCACAGCACTGAAGGCTCTTTGTAGTTGTTCCCTGCCATCACTTCTGGTCATACCTCTTTCTAAACCACCACCCTGTAGCCTGGAATCTACCTTCACTGGCCTGCTTCCATTTCCAAGAAGATGCTCATGCTGCTCTTTCCCCCTAGAATACCCTTTCCCCTCTGCTTTATCTTTTAGGCAGGAGGGGCAGCTCATAGAATATCTTGTTGCTTCCACTCCTAAGGAGTAAGGGTGTACTATTGTCTCTCAGATATATAACCATCCCTTAGTAGTTCTTTTTGAGCTCCTCCAAGCTGAAACTCCATTCACATAAAATGATTAATGAAAAGAAAGTTTTATTAAGGATTTCAAAGGGNTATTTTTTTTTTTTTACAAATAGTTTATTGTCAAGTTGGTTTCCATATAATACCCAGTGCTCATCCCCACAAGTGCCCTCCTCCATGCCCATCTCCCCCCTCCCCGCCACACCCATCAGTCCTCAGTTTGTTCTCAATATTCAAGAGTCTTTCATGGTTTGCCTAGGAGAGGGTTTTTAATTCACAACACACTGTGGATACTTAAGTAAGTCTCCATTTAATGCTTTCATTTTTTCAAAAAACTTTCTGACAGTCAAGGGCCTTATCTCCTTGATCTTTCCCCCAGAAAATTTCCAAAGGTATTCTTATTTAATATGCAGTGACCCTCTCTTGTTTCTGATGAAACTTGAGCAATCTAAGAATTATTTCTACCTCACAGTGAGCTTATCAAAGCCTCTTTGAATATAACTGTTCTTTTCCAACAAAGATGTTCTCATACCATTTGCTAATAAGATAAAATGTTTTCTCACATAATTCATAGGTGCTTTTCAAGTTCAATGATGCAAACCAAGACATGTGCAGAGAATGGGACTTTAGTGAGAATAATATGAAATAGAATACCATTGAGACAAACCTTCTTGTTCTTCCTCTCAGGAGCTTCAAGAATAACCCCATAAATTTTCCCCTCTCTATTTTTCTTCCACTACTTCTATGACTTCTATTACTACTGTCTCCAGCATT
>NW_027530535.1:454-642 GCF_008692635.1 Crocuta crocuta | reverse complement strand
AGTATCTCCAGTATTAGCAATTATTAGCATTTAATGAACTCTTACAGTATGCTAGGCATTTTTCTAAGATATTTACATCTTTTAATGCATATTTACTGATTTTTTTGTCTTTCCTAACATTTCTATTTGGGGAGACTTAGACAATACGGTAAATTAAATAAACTGAAAACTCTCCCACAGCATTACAG
>NW_027530535.1:0-404 GCF_008692635.1 Crocuta crocuta | reverse complement strand
CTGAGATAGAAAGAGAAGGGAACCCTTCAGCATAAAAAATGAAGGGGGAATGGAAAACCATAGTATCAGTGAGTGGACACTCTAAAGTGTATAGTATATAGCCCTAAAAGATAACCTACATGGTCCCCAAGAAGTTAGCAGGATTATGTCCCAGCCACCCACAGTGGTAACTTGCTCAATAATGTATGCTTTATTGGTTTTCTTCTCTTTCTTATCTCCTCTCTCTCTTGCATTCAAATCCTTTACTTGGGTTCTACTTCTTCTAAGGGACCCCAAACTAAGAAAGAACTTCACTCATCTGTTCACATTCAACATATTGTGATAGCTTATATTTTAAATGTGTTCTAATTATAATTCCCTTATTTTTATTTTTATTTATTTATTTTTTTTACAAATAGTTTATT
>NW_027530534.1:0-7372 GCF_008692635.1 Crocuta crocuta | reverse complement strand
TACTCACAATAAATAAATAGTATAACTGATGTGGGGTCATTGAGCCCAAGGGTCAAGAAAGAATTCTTAAGACATTTTCCAGTGAGAAAGGTGTTTTATATTATAGCACAGGAATAGGACCTGTGGGCAGCAAGAGCCACTGTGTGATTGTGAAGTGCAACTGAGATATATTTTTAAGTTGAGGGTGGGGAATTGTTTAGATATAACAGAAGTCTCCAAAGGGATTTCCTTATGTTAAAGAAAACTTCCAGGATCCTGGAGGCCTGGCTATTGTCAAGCTAAGGTTGCTTTTAGTCTCTAGTAAAGCATTAACATTAAGGCAGTTGTGAGCTCCTTGAGAAATGTCACACTCCGCATGTGACAGGTACTTATCAGTGAGCTGCAAGTTATAAGGAAATTTAATTTTATCTACATGTTTCTCTTGCCTTTTTTCTCCTTCTCATTCCCCCCTGACCCTTAAATCTTTAAGATTGCTCAGGGTGGAAGGTTTTCTCTTCTGTAATTTCTTCCTGCTGAATAGGGGCTTAAGGATGTCCCTACCAACAGGTCAACATTGGTCGCTGGGGAATTTATATATTGGAGAAATCAAAGGCAGAGGCAGCCCGATCCAAGGTAGACAATGTATATGAATCTCCGTGAGTAGAAAGGATCATCTGTCAGCTGGAAGTTATGGCAGTGAAGGAGTCTCAGCACCAGGCAGAGAAACATCAGAAAACACAACAAAATAAGATTAATATTATGAGGAAAAAAAAAAAGCCAGTAAAAAGTCCCGATACTTCTCCAAGATCCTCTTCCAGTTCGGGAGTTTAGAGAGTGAGGTCATTTAAAACACCGATCCATATCTTTTAGCATGTCTTTATCTCTTACATTTTTGGGATAATCTGGAATATACAGAGCATTTTGTTTTAATAGTGAAGCATGTTCTTCCTTCTGCTGCTGTCAAGACATCTAAGGCCATTCGATTTTGCTTTACACATTTGAGTTATTTCAATGTTTAATAATGTCATGCTATTTTTTAATGTTTTATTTACTTTTGAGAGAGAGAGAGAGCGAGCATGAGCATCATGAGCAGAGGAGTGTCAGAGAGAGAGGGAGACACAGAATGCAAAGACAGGCTCTGGGCTCTGAGTTAGCTGTCAGCACAGAGCCCAACGTGGGGCTCGAAACCACGAACCACGAGATCATGACCTGAGCTGAACTCAGACGCTTAACCAACTGAGCCACCCAGGCGCCCCAATGTCATGCTATTTTGAGAGTCACATAAGGCCTTAGTTTTGCAGCAGGTGGTGTTAGCCATCATATAGACTCTTTGTTGAGCAAGCAATTCGGCAATGAATAAGAACTTCTATGGAAACAAAAGAAAATTTTAAGTGCTGCCAATGAGAAGATTTTTAGATGTCAGACTTGAAACATCCTCAAATGAAGTGGAACAGGCAGCAGGAATCAGATGGTGTTTGGTTTATAATTCAAATGTCTCTGGCCCATAGAGCAACAAGCACAAAGATTGTCTATACACAAGTTTTATGGAAATTTCTCTGAAGCCCACCTCAAGTTGTCCCACATCAATTTTCAGGGCTTCAGGAAAAAGAGCAATTTTAGTTTTTAATGACTTTAAATTAAGATATTGAGAGAATATTGGAAACTGCTTTGGAGAGCGATAGCCAGATATTTGAGAAAAACGGAACAATTCAGATTCTAGTCTACTTTACAATAAATAGTATTAAAATCTAATATGTACAAAGATATGTTATGGAAACATATTTTTTTTTCTATAATCACCATCATGTTAATCAAAGATAGCCAAATCAAGTCTAATTTGTTTGCAAAGCAAGTCCAATTTTAATAAACTTGGCATAATTATTTATATACATCACCAAGAATAATGATTGATTATCATAGACGTTTTAAAATCTTCCTTACTGGAGCTTTTTATAAGGAATCTCTAGATTGAACTTTTAATCACCTCTTGAGGCCAGAAGCCATGCCAAGTTATCAGACTTGATGGCAGTGCCTGTAGATTTGGGCAAATTCTTCCTCTCAAGGGCCCCAAAATATCCCGAGTTTCCTGCACCTGCCAGGAAGTAACGTTCTTTACTCACCTGGTAAGGCTGCTGGGAACTCTCTAAGCAAGGTATCAGGCCAACATTTCCAAAGGGGCTTTATTGACTCCATGCTTCATGAAGTCAGCCTTAATTCCTTAAACCTGTATGGTCATATCTGAGTCTATACATGTCTGTCAAACATGACATTCCAGTCAAAGCTTTGGTAACATAACTGACATTCCCAGTAGTGTCCTGTTACATGGAGAACAGATTCTCATTAAACTTATGCAAATGATTATAATTGCCACAGAAGAAAGAATATTCACTGACACTTTCTGAGTTTCAGAGGGTTCAGGTAGGGAGAAAAGTTAAATGCTTCAATGTGGTCACAAAGGAATGTTTTATTATGTTTTTGTATATTATGGGTATCTTAAGAAAAAGCATCCTTAATCTGGAGGAACAAACTTTAGAGAACCAGCGATGTTTCAAACAGGAGTCCCAAAAACTATAACCATCTTCCTCAATTCATTTAGTCTGTGTTACTAATTCTTGTTCAGTTCGAATGCAGATTTTTCCAATAGTTCTGGAAATTCGTATCCATTTCAGTTTTATGATTTTAAAGATATCGGGACACCTGGGTGGCTCAGTCAGTTGAGTGTCTGACTTCGGCTCAGGTCATTATATTGCAGCCCATGAGTTTGAGCCCTGTGTTGGGCTCTGTGCTGACAGCTCAGAGCCTGGAGCCTGCTTCAGTCTGTGTCTCCCTCTGTCTCTGTCCCTTCCTGCTTTCAGTCTCTCTGTCTCTCTCTCAAAAATAAATAAACATTAAAAAATTTTTAAAAGATATCAAAAACCTGCATTTGGGAGCACCTGGTTGGCTCAGTCAGTTAAGCATCCAACTCTCTTTTGGCTCAGGTCATGATCTCATGGTCATAAGATCAGGCTCCTCACTAGGCTTCACACTGGGCACGGAGACTGCTTAAGATTCTCCCTCTGTTCTTCACCCACTTGCACTTTGCCTCTCTCTCTCTCTCTCTCTCTCTCTCTCAAAAACAAAGCAAAAACAGAAACCTGTTATTTGGCAAAAGTCATTTTAATGAGTCTTCCTGAAGATGAAATACACTTTGCAAGAGAATAAGAACAATAACTATAAATGACAAAAAACTGAAAAATTAACATAGTTAAAGAGAGAGTTATTATAATAGAGCTGACAAGGAAACCCCGTTATTTCTGTAACACATAACACTTGAGTAATCAGAATACCAAGTGATGGCCTTATACCAAAACATATTAAAACTTTGGAAATTTCATATAATTTCTGGAACAGTTACAGCATTTATCCAAACAATGCCACCTAAGGCTTATTATTTATTTGACAGTGCTTCCCAAATAACTCAACATACCATATAAACAAACCTAATTAATCCAAAAGACTTCATTTACAACTAACATCTCATGAACTTTGTCAAAACCTTCAAGAAAATTTTAAAGCTCATGCCTAAGTAGAATTACAGATCATTATAAAACTAGTATTTACATTTAACCAAGATGACAATAAGGAATTTTACAGGAAGTTATATATAAAAACTTAGCTTTTTTAATATTGAAGAAGTTTTGTTGTTGTTGTTGTTGCTGTTTATTCTAGAGAGAGAATGCAAGCAGGGGAGAGGGAGAGAAAGAATCTCCATGGTGAGCATGGAGCCTGATGCAAGACTCAATCCCACAACAGCAAGATCATGACCTGAGCCAAAACCAAAAGCTGGATGCTCAACCAAGTCATCCACCTAGGTGGCCCTAGTCAAAAACTTGAGAAAGTTTTAACTATCATAAGAATTCAAAGATGAAAAATACAAAACATAGAAACCTTGGTTCTGGGGGTAGATAAAGAAAAAATACTTTGTTTATAATCCATATTAAGAATAGGCCCACAAATCAAGGAAGCTTTGACTTTTTTCAGAAAGAGAATAGCAGAATGTGAATCTTATACAGTGTACTTTTAAAGTCCATTCATTTGAACTTTTGTCCTGACCACACATAAAATTTTTTTGCAAGGATTGCCCTTCACAAACTTTGTACAGTTTTCTTTTTCATTCATTAGATTTTTTCCTAAGCTTTTTCTCTCTAAATAGCCAAAATTACTTTCTCTTTCCTCAACAAAGCATATTCCGATTCCTTTTATCTTTCTCATATGTCTCCCCCTTTCCTGACACTGTTTTCTTCTCCCATTATCGTACCTGTCTTAACCATATTTATCAGAACTTTGTTCTCAGAAACGTTAGTTTCCAGTGAAAACTAAGCAGTGACTGATGTGGAAATGTTGGGGTTCAGAGCAAATGATCAAGAGAGAATTCTTGAAATGGCTTAGGTGTGGAAAGGTGGTTTTTTCAAACATGGGGACAGATCCCATTGGCAGAAAAAGCTGCATTGGCGTCATGAGGAGTGACTGACTATATACTTTCACATTGGGAGGGGGTTAGGGATAAGGTTAAGTCTCTAAGGAAGTACACAAATCCTGTTGAGAAATGACACCAATAAACTTGCTTGATGCAGGGTTACCACAGATATTTTGTTTGTAAAAAAAAAAAAAAAGCAGCAGCAGCAGCAGCAATATCTTTAATGAGGTGTATCTATAAATAGAAAGACATCCTATCTTCATGGCCTGGAAACTTAAATTGTTAAAATGTCAATACTATTCAAAATGACCTCCAGATTCAACACAATCTTATTAAAATCCCAATGAAATTTTATTTTAGACATAGAAAAATTTATCATAAAATTCATATGGAGCTACAAAAGACCCTGAATACTCAAAGCACTCTTAAAAAAAAGTTGGAGATCTCACCTTTTCTGATTTCAAAACTTAATGCAAATCTACAGTTGCAGAAACACTGTGGTAGTGGCATGAAGACAGGTACACAGATCAATAAATAGGATGAACAGTTCAAAAATAAGCACTCACATTACAGTCACATGATCTTTTACAAGGGTGCCAAATGGATTCAGTGGGAAAGAAAAGTCTTTTAAAAAACAATGGTTGTGGGAAAACTGGTCATTGAAAACCATGCAAAAAAATTTAGATCCTTATGCTACACCATGCAATTAACTCAGATATATCTAGAATATATAAAGAAAACTTGTACAACTCAACAAGAAAAAAACCAATTCAATGTACAAAATGGGCAAAGAATGTGAATAGACATTTTTCTAAAGAAGATATACTCATGGCAAAATAAGCAGGAAGGAGACTCAATATCACTAATCATTAGGGAAATACAAACCAAAACCAGTTTACAGCCATTGGGCTATTATTAAAAAGCAATAAAGAATGATTGCAAAATTCGTATTGGTGAAGTTATGGAGAAATCAGAATTCATGGTTGCACTAGTGATCAGGATGTAAAATGGGGCAGCTACTAAGGAAATCAGTATGGTAGTTTCTCAAAATTAAAGTTTAAAAATACAACTACCGTATTATCTAGCAATTCTACTCCTGGGTATATAATCAAAAGAATTTAAAGCAAGGAGCCAAACAGATATTTGTACCCCCATGCTCATACCAGCATTACAAACAATAGCCAAAATCTGGAAACAACCCAGTGTCCATCAGTTAATAAATGGATAAACAAAATGTGGTATAAGCATGCATTGGAATATTTTCCAGCCTTTAAAAGAAATGGAATTCTGATACATGTTAGAACACACCTGAACCTTGAAAAAGTTACGCTAACCGAAACAAACCAGTTAGCAAAGGACACTTACTGTATTATGCCACTTACATGAGGCATATAGATCAGTCATATTCATAGAGAGAGGAACTAGAATAATGATGACTAGGGACTGGTGGGAGGAGGCATGCGGAGTTGCCTTTTCATGGGCACAGGGTTTTAGTTTGGGGTTGGTGAAAAAGTTTCAGAAATGGATAGTATTAATAGTTGTGCAATGATATTTATCTACTTAGTGCCACTGAACTGTACACTTAAAAATAGTAATTTTTTAAAATGTTTCTTTTTGAGAGAGAGACAGCATAAGAAGGGAAGGGGCAGAGAGAGGGAAACAGAGGATCTGAAGCAGACTCTGTGCTGACAGCAGAGAGCCCAATGTGAGGCTCGAACTCACGAACAGTGAAATCATTCCCTGAGCTGAAATCCAGCACTGAACCGACTGACCCACCCAGGTGCCCCGAAAAACAGTAAATTTTATACAACATGTATTTTACCATAATAAAAAATAAGTGCCATAGTATGGGAGTAGGGAGGAATATAGGAAATTTCATTAGTTTTCTCCTGATTTTGCTGTGAACCTGAATCTGCTCCTTAAAAATGTAATGACATTCACTTTTCTTGTGGNTTTGTAAATGTTTTCTTTATTTCTTAGGAGAGAGAGAGAGAGCGTGAGCAGGGGAGGGTCAGAGAGAGAGAGAGTCACAGACTGAAACAGGCTCCAGGCTCTGAGCTGGCAGTCAGCACAGAGCCCGCCGCGGGGCTCGAACCCACGAACCGCGAGATCATGACCTAAGCGAAAGTCGGACGCTTAACCAACTAAGCCACCCAGGTGCCCCAGTATCTCTGTATTTTTTAGTGCAGTATCTGATAAGATCTTTGGTGCATTTTTTAATCTGAGTGTTACTGTTGAGTTCCAAGAGTTCGTTGTATATTTTGTTTAACAGCCCTCTATCAGATGTGTCTTTTGCAGATATTTTCTCCCAAACTGTGTCTTGTCCGCCCATTGCCTTGACATTGTCTTTAACATAACAGAAGTTTTCATGTAAATGAAGTCTGGCTTATCAATTCTTTGTTTCATGGTTTCTGCCTTTGGTGTTTTGTTTTTCAATATTTTTATTTATTTATTTTTGAGAGAGAGAATGTGCACATACTAGGGAGGAGTTGAGAGAGAGGGAGACAGATAATCCCAAGAGAGGGAAACATGAGATTCGCAGAGACCGTATGCAGGGCTTGAAGTCATGAACTGTGAGATCATGACCTGAGCAAAAATGAAGAGTGGAAGGCTTAACTGACTGAGCCACCAAGCAAACCGGCCTTCGCTGTTTTATGTAAAAAGGCATCACCATTCCGAAGGTCATCTAGGTTTTCTATGGTGTTTTATCTTCTAGGAGTTTCATAGTTTTACATTTTGCATTTAGGTATCTAGTCCATTTTGAGTTTTTTGGTGAAGACTATAAGATCTTTGTCTATTCTTGTGTATGTGTGTGTGTGCATGTGTGCGTGCGTGTGTGTGCGTGCATGCCCAATCATTTCAGCACCATTTCTTGAAAAAAAATCTCTTTTCTCCATTGTACTCCCTCTGCTCCTTTGTCCAAGGTAACCATATATA
>NW_027530533.1:17345-84732 GCF_008692635.1 Crocuta crocuta | reverse complement strand
GCGGTTGTGGGGAGGGGAGTGACGGCGCTCCAGTCCCTTCTTGAAGCAAGCGTTGCATTTTGCTTTTTAGGGCGTGTAAACTCCCCATACCGGGGGCGCAGCCAAAGTTGGTTGTACTCTTCAACTCAGGCCAGTCCCAGTCTCCAAATCCCAGTCCGCGCGCCCCGCTGAAACTGCCTTAGACACAACTTCCCCGGTAACCCCCTCGGGCAATTCCAGGCCTCCCGCCTCGCTCTGGGGGTGGAGTCAGAATCGCTGCTTCTGTCTCTGGGTCGGGCTGGCAAGCATGGGCAGGGGCTTACCTGCTGGGTGCANATCTTTTCCGTGTGATGTATGGGCGCGAGTGCAAGTACGGAGCTCCTTACTTCTCCGCCATCTTGCCCCCTCTTTCTAGTTTTTTCTTTTTTAAAAAAAATGTTTAATATTTTATTTATATCTGAGAGAGAGAGACAGCATGAGCAGGGGAGGGTCAGAGAGAGAGGGAGACACAGAATCTGAAGCAGGTTCCAGGCTCTGATCTGGCTGTCAGCACAGAGCCCAATGTGGGGCTCGAACCCATGAACTGTGAGATCATGACCTGAGCCAAAGTCGGACACTTAACCGACTGAGCCATCCAGGTGCCCCTGTTTTTTCTTTTTTAAAATGAATGGAGGAGAAAAGATAAATGAACACTTTTTGTTTTCCTTAAATGTTAGGCTGAGGTGTTTGCTATGTTCATTCATTCACTGAGTAGGAATATAGTACTTCCTATGAACCATCCTCTTTCCTCTAAAGGCATACAGTCTAGTTGGGAAAGGATAAACAAAGAAAAAACTGTGAATTAATAATTTAATTGCTTCATTGGGCATCATATTTCATGTGCACTGTGAGTATATGAAGAAGGACACTTAAGCTGACTTACTGCATTACAGTAGGCATTATTAATGACCTCATACATTTTGGGATAAACTTGAAAGGTTGTACAGAAATTTTCTAGCTGGATAGATTTGGCAAGAGTATTTCAGGCAGAAAGGACAATGTGTGCAAAGCCATGGATATATAATAGAACATCATAACTTCCTAGAATATTTGCCATTTAAAATAATAACACAAAATAAATATAAAATCTCAAAAACAAAAACAAAAAACAAACAATAGTCTTGTATATAAATCCCTGTACTTACTCTTTTCTGAATTTCCCTGTGGTACTATTTCCCTTCAGCCTAAAGAACTCACCATAACAGTATTTGAAATGTAGGTGTGGTGGCAATGAATACACTTTGTTTTCCACTATTTGAAAATATCTTTCACTTTCATTCATGGAATATATTTAGAGGGGGGATACAAATTTCTTAGTTAATGGATTTTTTTCCCTGTCAGGGCTTCCTTGGTGTCTGATGAGAAATTGTAATCATTCAAACAGTTGTTGACAAGAAACATTACAAGCTTTTAAAACACGTGAAAGACAGAAACTTAGCCAAAATGACAAAATGGAGGAATTCTACCCACAAGAAATTTCAAGAAGAAATCACAGCCTGAGACTTGTTCAAAACAGATATAAACAATATATCTGAACAAGAATTTAGAGCAACAATTGTAAGACTACTAGCTGGGCTTGAAAAAAGCATAGAAGACACCAGAGAAACCATTGCTGCAGTGATCAACGACCTAAGAACTGGTCAGGATGAATTTAAAAATCTTATAACTGAGATGGAAGTGACACTGGATACAGTGACAGGACGAAGAAGCAGAGGAGAGAACAGAAGAAACAGAAGATACAATTATGGAAAATAATGAATCTGAAAAAAAAAGAGGGAAAGGAGATTACTAGAGCATGAGGGGAGACTTAGAGAACTAAGTGATTCAATGAAATGAAACAATATCCATATCATAGGAGTCCCATAAGAAGAGCAGTGAGAAAAAAGAGCAAAAGGTTTATTTGAACAAATTATAGCTGAGAACTTCTTTAATCTGGGGAAGGAAACAGGCTTCCAAATTCAAGAGGCACAGAGGACTCCCCTTCAGAATCAGTAAAAACACGTCAACACTATGACTGTTTATAGTGAAACTGGCAACATACGAAGATAAAGAGAATTCTGAAAGCAGCTTGGGACAAAAGGTCCTTCACCTACAAGAGTAGACACATAAGGTTAGTAGCAGATGCATTCACTGAAACTTGGCAGGCCGGCAGGGAGTGGCAGGAAATATTTAATGTGCTGAATAAGAAAAATATGCAGCTAAGGATCTTTTATCCAGCAAGGCTGTCATCCAGAACAGAGGGAGAGATAAAGACTTTCCCAGACAAACAAAAACTACAGGATTTCGTGACCAGTAAAACAACCTTACAAAAAATTTTAAGGGGGACTCTAAGTGGAGGGGAAAAAAAAAGACCAAAGCAACAACGACTACAAAGGACCAGAGAACATCACCAGAAACACCAACTCTACAGGTAATCCAATGGCACTAAATTCATTCTTTCAATAAGCACTCTGGATGTAAATGGACTAAATGCTCCAATCAAAAGACATAACGTAACAGAATGAATTAAGAAAAAAGATCCATCTATATGCTGCCTACAAGAGACTCATTTTAGACCTAAGGACACCTGCAGATTGACAGTGAGGAGATGGAGAAACATCTATCATGCTACTTGATGTCAAAAGAAAGCCAGTGTAGCCATACTTATATCAGACAAACTAGACTTTAAAATAAACAGTTGTTAAATGTAATGTGCCATTTTCACAGAAATAATGATCCCATGATTTTCCCTTTATCTTTGGCTTTTGACTGTTTGAGCATGATGACCTAAGTAGGATTTTCTTCAAATTTATTCTGTTTGGGGTTCATGAAACTATGGAATCTTTAAACTAACCCCTTTAAGCAATTGGAAGTTTCTGGTCATTATTTCTTGAGATCCTTGTTTTCTGTCCTTTTCTCTTTCTCTCTTCTTTCTTTAACTATATTTACACACATTAGACCCTTTGAAATTGTTTCATATATCTGTGAGTCTCTGTTTTTCTTCCTGTTAAGATCACATACTTTCTATTGATCCATCTTCAAGTTACTGCCTTCAGAGGAAAGCTGCAAAAAATGGAAACTTACCATGTTCCTTATGTTTCTTGTGCAGATTTCAACTTTGCTCCAAATACTGCCTGTTTTTGTTTTGTCTTCAGAGTGTCAGATAGTTGCTTTATATTTTGTCTAGATTTTCTAATTTTCTAACTCATTTTTTTTATTTTAGAGAGAGACGGGTGGAGGAGCAAAGGGAGACACACACACACACACACATACACAGAGAGAGAGAGAGAGAGAGAGAGAGAGAGACTTGAGCAGGCTTCATGCTCAGCACAGAGCCAGATGTGAGGCTTGAACTCCTGACCCTGGTTCAATGACCTGAGCCTAAATCAAGAGTCAGTCACTCAACTGACTGAGCCACCCAAGTGCCCCCAGATTTTCTAACTCTTATTTTCAGCAAGATCAGGTTCTTGGGTCTTCATTTCCTCATGCAGTAAGCAGAAATGAAGGGTATTATTTTACTTTGCATCAGCACAGATTTAATTCAATGCCTTACAATTTATGTAATCATATTCATAGTCCTCAACGAATTAATAATAATAATGACCTAAAGTCTGCAAAAAATAATTAATGAAAGATTAAAAACTGTTCATTCTACTAGACTTCTTAATGAAGAAGAGAACTCATACATTTACAACATTTTTTATTGATTTACTCCTAGTTAACTAAAAAGATCTTTCTGAATTTCCAATGCCTTGGTTTCTTTATCAGTCAAAAAAAAAAGGTTAAAAAAAAAAAAGACTATGTTAAGTTTGTCTTGAAAAATACTCTACTGTTATATATAGTGTTGCTTGCAAAAAAGTTGTGTGGTTACATTTATACAGGATTGCAGGATTAAACAAAGTTGAATAGGGTTCTTTTCTACACTATTCGTCAAAGCTTTTAATATGCTAATATATTAGGAGTTTCTGAAAAGAGGACAAGATCAATGTTACTTTTTTTTGAGAGAGAGAGAGAGAGAGAATCTTAAGCAGGTCCCATGCTCAGCACAGAGCCTGACTTGAGGCTCCATCCCACAACCCTGGGATCACCTCCTGAGTCAACATCAAGAGTTGGATGCTCAACAGACTAACCTACTCAGGCACCCCAATATTATTTATTTTTGCTTTTGTCTCAGGCTTTAAGATGCCTGAGCAAGCAACTGTTACTGATCCTTGATCTTTTATTCTTCATGGAGTTTTCCCCCATTAATATGTCTTTTAAATGCTGCAATAAAATATTTTTTACCTTGATTACTGAGTTTTTTGGTGCCTCTTATGCCTCGCCTGCCTCCCTCTGGATGTCAGTGTAACCACATCTCTACTGGACAGTGCTGGTCTAGAAAAACTCTCATACATCTCTGTACTCAAGAGGACATGTACACGAACGTCTGTGGTCACCTTGTTTGTCCTCACAAATTTAGAAATAACCTCCGTGTTTATCAACAAGATAATCAGTAGCTAGTCTCCATGCAATAAAATTCTCTTTCATACAGAGGTAAGATGAATAAATTAATGCTACATACATAAGCAAGGAGAAATCTTCAATACATTCAGAGTATGTTAAAAAAAAATACAGGTTGTAGAATATCATATAAAGTGCGGTACCAATCAGTGAATGTTTTAAAAATTCCACAAAAAATAATTATTTATGATATACATATGCGGTAAAAGTATAAAAACACAGGCGTGATAACAAACCCATCTCAGAATAACTGTTGTCTCTGGGAATGGAAGAAGGGAAATGAGATTAAGAAAAGTTATATTAGAGACTTCAACTATATGATTAATTTGTTTTAAACAAAAGATTGGGAGCTAAATGGCAAATTGCCAGGATTTGTTTTCTGCCAGTGGGCACCTAGATCTATCTTGTGTTATTATTCCCCATAGCTTTCTCTATATTAAAAATAGATCACCATAACAAGTAAATGAGAAAAATACAGTGTGTGAGATAGTTTTTTTTTTTTCTTGAGACCGTTTTTAAAAAGACGAAGTTTCGGGGCGCCTGGGTGGCTTAGTCGGTTAAGCGTCCGACTTTCGCTTAGGTCATGATCTCGCGGTTCGTGGGTTCGAGCCCCGCGTCGGGCTCTGTGCTGACTGCCCGCTCAGAGCCTGGAGCCTGTTTCAGTCTGTGACTCCCTCTCTCTCTGACCCTCCCCTGCTCACGCTGTCTCTCTCTCTCTCTCAGAAATAAATAAAAAACATTTTTAAAAATTTATAAAAAGACTGTTTCAACGACTTGTTGAAGCTGTTGTGATTGAACAAAAGTATAGGGCTGGTTCTATTCCCTCCATGAGCTGGAAATACAGCCGGGTGTAGTGGTAGACGCTAAAGCTTTGGAGAGGGATGAAATCCTAACTTGCCTGTTTTTTAGCTGTGTAAACTTGAGCAATGTCGTCAGATTTTCGTTTTCATGTCTGTGAAATTAGGATCATAATATTTGTCTTAAGGGTCAGAGTGACAACTGTCAAATGACTGGCACAGCTGACATTCTATAAACTGCAGGCTTATGTACATTAGTGCAGATTTTCCTTCTCTTCCTTTATACCTCGGACCTTCTGGGTACCTTCTGCTTTTGTCCTTCCTTCAAAGTCAAGGAAAGAGAAATATCTGCTCAAATGAGAATAAAACCACAAGCACACCTGACTGTGTCCCCAAGAAAAGCAAATAGCTTCTAACACTCAATATGTACATTTCAGCAGAATGAAATGTAATTGAAACTTTACTGTATATTGACACTAACACTTGCCCAACTGATCTCACTGAGAAGCTATGAACACTAATTCTGTGAGGAGTAAGAAAGCCTTTTCTGAACTCTAATGGATTCTTAGTTCTTCTGCAGTAGTCAGTAGGGGGAGCTTTTCCTCATTTTGGCAAGTTTGACGTGGAAAACACATAGCCACAGGGGCCTCTGAAACCAAGAGCTGGAACTGCAGAGATATTGGGTATTTATTATCAGGATGACCTTAAACCAGTTCCCAATGAATAACAGGTAGCTATCGGAATTGAAAAGGATCTTCAATGTGATTGTCTTATGTATTCCTCACACATAAGTTAAAATGAGGTAAGATATTCCTAAGGTATACAGCATTCTGTTTATTGGGGTGCTCTGAGGACAGATAAAAATACCAGAGTCCCTTCCTTTGTTGGTTAGTCCACACAACCATTTACCCACATGGACATTAACCCTTCCGTCCAGTCGAAAGGGAAGGCAAACCATAAAAGAGAACCTCCTATGTGTCAAGGATTATGTTAGAATTATTTTACGTACAGTTTTCCATGTAACCAGATTATTATTTATGTGCTAGGTGCTGTACTTACAGATATTAAGGTGAATGTGGCATAATCTCTGAATCAGAAGTGTACTAGAGTAACTGGGGCAATATTATATGTATATAAATAACTAATACAAGTCACAACACACAAAAATACAATGTTCAAAGAAAATGCTACAGGAATCAGAAAAAGATATGTCAGACAGGAGCCAGCATTAGGAAACAAAGAAGGAAGACTTTGAACTGGTTAGGAGTGATCACACAAAGCCTGTGCACAGGACGGGGTGAAGAACATATCAGATGGAGGAAAACAGTGAATAAAAGCATGAAAGAGGGAAAACTCAGGCTGGGAGAGAATTATCACAAAATCTGAGGATGGGATTAGACTCATGCACCCATTCCTTTCATGGAATGACTTCATTATGGTCTGGAGAGGAATCCTTCTATCTTCAGTATCCAATCAACCCCAAAATAGTGGGTTTCCTACACTTAGACACCTATAGCTTTGATTGTATGAAACAACATGCCTAGAACAGAGCTAAAACTGTTCATATTGTGAATTTATTCCTTTCTTAAAGTTTGATATTAGGGCCTCTACTTTTTCTCCTTGGGTGGAGACTTGGGAGCACTTTAAGTTCTTGGAACCTGGAAACACTAGGCAACTTGGAGATGTCATATTTATAGACTTTATTTTACAACCAGCAAGATGTAGAGTCAAACATGGCAGCGCCATTAGGATGTCACTTCTTCCCTCTCACAGCTTCCATGATCTGTGCCCTCACTGTCCTCCTGTCACCGGGATAATGTGTCCCCTTTCCTCGGCCTCCACCAAGACACTGATTATTCAGCATCCCCCATGATCTTTATCTTCAAGTCTCTTCTCTATCGGGTTTTCCTTCCCCAACTAAAAACATGATCAAGCCCCCCTCATTAAAGTATAAAAACCATCAAACTCTTTCTTGATGCTAAATCCTTGCTATTTTTATCAATCACCATCCATTCTTTATAATCAAGTTCTTGACAGAGTTCATCTACATGCCCTTTCTATTTCCTCTTGTCCAAATCACTATTTAGCCTACTGCGTCTTGGATTCTATCCCTCCACTGAAATGGCTCTCATAGTGTTAATTATCTATTGCTGTGTAACAAATAACTTCAATATGTACCAGTTTATAACAACAAATATTTGCTTTCTTACAGGAACCAGGATTTTGAAAGTGGCTTACCTGGGTGGTGCTGGCTCAGGATTTCTCAAGCTTGCAAAAGCTTCCAGAAGAGCTACAATCAATCAGGGGTCAACTGAGACTGGAGGAGACATCCACATTCCTTCCCATGGTTGTTGGCAACCCTTGGTTCTTACTGGCTATTGTTCAGAGGCTTTAGTTCTCACCATGTGAGCCTTCTCCATGGGGGTTCTCACAACATGGAAGTTTGCTTCTCAAAGACCAAGAGACCAGAGAGACATGCACTTAAAATTTTTTTAAATGTTTTTTATTTATTTCTGAGAGAGAGAGATAGTGTGAGCAGGGGAGGGTCAGAAAGAGAGGGAGATAAAGAATCTGAGGCAGGCTCCAGGCTCTGAGCTAGCTGTCAGCACAGAGCCTGACGCGGGGCTTGAACCCATGAACCTGAGATCATGACCTGAGCTGAAGTTGGCCGCTTAACTGACTGAGCCACCCAGGTGCCCCATGAGAGACACACACTTAAGAAGGTGCCCCAGTCCTTTATAACCCAAGCTTAGAAGTGACATACCATCTCTTCCATCACATGCTATCTGTCACACAAACCACCCCTGGCATGATGTGAGAGGGACCATACAGGGTTGGGTCAGTGGGGTTGATCTATCAGTCTGTCCACCATGCTCACTAAGGTCACCACTGAGGACCTACTAATGGCCAAATTCAGCGGACACTTTCTTGTCCTTACCAAGTATTATGGGCTGCATGTTTGTGTCCCATCCCTCCCAATTCATGTGTTGAAGACTTAATGTCCACTGTGATGATTTTAAGAGGTGGGTCTTTTGTGAGGTGATCAGGTCATGAAGGTGGAGCCCTTATGATGGGATAAGAAGAGACCTGAGAGAACTTACTTCCTCTCTCCCTCTCCCTCTAGCACATGAAGACATAACCAGGAAGAGGGTCCTTACCAGGAACTGAATTGACTGACCTTAATCTTAGGACTTCCCAGTCTTCATAACTGTAAGAAATACATTTCTGTTGTTTAAAACCACCAGACTATGGTAGTTTTGTTACAGCAGCCCAAATGGACTAAGATACCAAGTAAAAGATTTGCTTTGGTGTAGCACTCCAGTCCACCTGACCCCTCCCTCTGTAGCCTCCTCTTTTCTCTAGGTGGTTGTGATTTCTCCCTTTTGGTTTTCCTCCTACTTCTTGATCTGCTAATTCTCAGTCTCCACTCTTCCCTTCAGTTTGCCTCGTAGGTATGGATTCACTCCTCAGGTGAATGCCCTTGTGCCCCTGATTGCCCTTTGCCCAAATTGGTGGCTCCAAGCTGAACTCATGTTCCCCTTTTCATACATTGTCTTCCTGTGGTCACCTTATCAGTGACTCTTCTTGGACCTCACCTGCTCCCCAACATCAGAGGTCTTAGCAATGTCAGAATGATTGACTTAATTGGAGTTTGCAAACTATGGAGCCCCAGGAATATTTTACTTGTTTAAACTAAGTTGTGTCTACAATAAATGAAAGAATTTTTTTAAAAACCCAGATCATCTACTTTTGAAACCTGAATTTTTATGTAACAACACAAAGTGGGAGCTGAGTGGAAGCTACTCCACTTATTCTAAGCATGTACTATCTATTTGGCTGTGAAGTTTACAATGGTCCTCACTGCTGCCTACTGACCTCTAAGAAGGCCCCTAGAATGTTTTGCTTTTACATTTTATTTTATTTTTTTATTACCTGCACAGACCTTGTAGTAAAGTGTGTTATAGATTTGTCTACAAACATCCTGGTGCTTCTTTATTAAAAAAAATGTTGCAGAATTATTCATTGCCTGTCCAAAAATATAGACACTAGTGCAATAGTATAGGAAATGCAGGCTTTACCTTGCTCTACCCCAACCTCTAAATAAAGGAAAGTGACATCAAATTTCCTATGAATGAAGACCGGTTCCTTTTAGTATCAGTGATAGCTCCTTTTTGCCCTTGCTGTTTTTATCATAAACATGGGAAATAAGCTGCCTGATTTGCTTTTGGGTATACAGCGTTTATGAAGGGAACTTAGAGCCTCTTTGGTCCAAGGACTATGGAAAGACTGACCTGAGCTCAATGATCAAAGTCACTTAAGTTTGCTCAGTGATTCTTGCTCTCTTGGCCAGACACATTTATTTCAGTTGGATGGATTCTTTCTGCTTAAATCTCTCCAGGTCATCAGTTCTGTTAGGAGATAGGTGTCACTTTTCTACACCACAGAATTATTCCAGTCGGGTGGAGTCAAGGCCCCTGGGGAAGCCGGGCAATCACCCACCTTTCATGCAGACTCAGCTTCTTCCTGAGTTGCCTCCAGGTAAGGGATGGAACCAGGCTTTGCAAAAACAGGGTTTGGTCACCTTAGCTCCACGTCACCAGGGTCCCAAGAGCATACACGTGAGCCTGAAAACATGCTTCTTTATAAATGAAACAGAAAACGATGTTTTTGAAAACTCTACACAAAAATGTACTATATTATGAAATCAGAGATGAATAACATATAGGGACGATTATAAACAAGGAAAACTGCTCTGAAATGATAGATGGTTTGTTCAATCCGTTTCAGTTCCTTGATAACATTTTGCAGGTGTAATCAGGGTTCTGCTCTGCTAAAGCTAGGCCACAAATTACCTTGTCTGCCAGCAGTTTGCTGGTTGGATTTACAACCATATTTTTCCACATATAAAGATCCCTAGGAATCTAATTTTTTCAGGGATTTTCATTTCCTTACAAAGTTTATGTACTGCTTCCCACTTTTATTTCATAAAATAGGGGGACACATTTTAAAACTAGGTTGTTTTAAAAGGTCTGTGTATAATATTCTTTTCTTTTTCACTATACTAAGCTATATTATATAAATAAAAACATGGTGTGAGCCAAATACATTCATATTTCAACACAATAGGGCTTCTCTGCAAGCCATGAAATTTAAGTATCCTATCGAATGAATTCAATTCCACATTGAATTCCCCTCTCTGAGCCACCATGTTTCTGAGATTTTATTACTTCTGGCAATAGAAGAAACTGGTCAGTCTTACAGTAATTCATTCTGGACACGGAGAGGAGTAAAACCCGGTCTCTTCAAGTCAATTGAAGCCAAATAATTAAGTTACTCCCATATGGTACAACTCACTGCTTTAACCTCAAAGTCTTCCGGCACATTATTAAAAATAGGGTTTGAGAGCGTCAAAACAATTTGGCCATTTGCTTCAGTTTCCATTTTATTTTGGAAGGATCTTCTTTGGCTGAGTAAGGACAAAGTTGACTCTTTATGCAAGAAGAAACTGGGATAAGAGAAGCAGAAAAAGCAGAAAGGGAAAGTAACTACATATTGGGGTAAGGGAGAGGGAAAGGAAACATTTATTGAGAACTGACTATAACCAGGCATTTTGTATATTTTATCCCATTTAATGTCACAAACCCCTGATAAGTAGGTATTGTGTCACATGATTTGAGACTTAGAGAGACTGGTGGGCTAACTCCCAAACCCATGTTCTTTCCATCACTACCTGGAGAATAAGAAAAAGTGAGAATAAACACGTTTGAAGGATTATGACCCAATCACTGCAGGGATTTGTTGGGAAATTTGTGCAAGCGATGTGTAGGGCTTGAGGAATTTGGGCTGAGGATGACAGACTGAGATGTTCTCATTTTAAAAGGCAGAGAATCAAATACAAGTTCCAGAGAGGTCTGGCAAAGTTCCTAAAGGCCTAGGCTTATGTCTTGATCATTTGGAGTGTTTCATGGTTCCTTGATTTAGCCTGGTGGTGGATTTAGCCTGGTGATTTAGTGAGTGACAGAGAAGGCAGTAAGTTTTATCCATGAGAAGCAGGAAGTGGACAGGTGCCAGACATGATCTGGCTTATGTGTTAAGAGAAAGACTGCCTGCTTTGTGGACAACAGACAATAAGGGCTTAGATATAGAACTAAGCCAACCAGCCAGTGGGTAGGGCGGGGGTCCAAGTAAGGTAGGGTGGTGGCAAGAACCAGAGTGTTAGGGTGGAGAGAGTGAGGAGTGGTTGGATTTATATCATCTTTTTTAAAAATAGAGCTTATATCTGGCTAATGGGTTGGATATAAGGTGTGAGGCAAAGATGCAAAGTCAAGGACAATGTCAAGGTGTTTATTTGGTCTGAGAAATTGAGTGAAACTATGATGGGAAAACATCAGTACAAATATCAGAAGCATTTTTGAAAAGCTAAAAAGAGAATTAACTCCAGTGTGGTATATAATAACTTTTATATATCTGTTAGTCATTTAAGGGATAATTTTAGAAAGATGGTTGTACAAGTCTGAAGATACTATTTAGGAGTAAGATATTAGGGCTGGTGGTCTACATAGAAATATATAGCATTTAAATTTTTTTTCATTTATTTTAGAGAGACAGAGCACAAGCAGGGGAGGTGCAGAGAAAGGCAGAGAGAGTCTTAAGCAGGCTCCACACTTGGTAAAGAGCTTGATGTGAGGCTTGATCCCACAACCCTGTGGTCATGACCTGAGCTGAAGTCACGAGTTGATGCTCAACCAACTGAGCCACCCGGGCACCCCAGAAATGTATAGAGTTTAAGTCCATGAAATTGGGTGAGATCACTATGGGAGTGAGCATGGAGAGAAGAGAGGAGATGTTCATGGATCTAGGGTCACTCTGGCCTTTGTATTAAGAATCACCACAAGACCATCTTGGAGCCATCCACAGCTTTCTCTTACAACCTGCATCCAATTTAGCAAATAAATCTCTCTTCTAACCACGTCCATAGCTATCATGACCCAGTCCCAGCTGCCATGAACACTTCCTTGATGGTGACAGTCCATTGTCTGACTTCGTTGTGGCAGCCTAGACCGACTAATACAGATGGTAGTGACTTCTTGCAGTGCCTGATCTCTGGGTAACAGTCCCTCTCTTCCCTCTCACCACTCCAAGAATCTAGTCCTTTTAATACTTTTAAATAGTATCTCCTGTATTAAATCCCTTTGTGCTGAAAGTACCTAAGGTGACCTCCGCTTTTCTGAGTAAATCCTGACCAATACAGTATTTGCTACCAAGGCTGATAATGGCACATTACTTTCAGAATGATAATGGCACATCAAACTGCATTCACTGATATAGGTGCAACAGCCAGAGATTTTGAAAGCTCTATGGGATCTTGAGCAGCTGGCATGGTTACTTTCAGTTCGCTTGTTTAGTTGACTGAAGTTGAACTCAGCAGTGGCCCAATTCAATGAAGCTGAGGTGCCATGGTTGTAGTGGAAAAGAAGGAATCCAAAGACTTATGGAGACAAGGGTTGGGATACATTTTTTTGGGTGTGATTCTCTCCCATTCCACTATGTCCCTAAGAGGACCCAACACACTGAAAAAAATGCACTGATGAGTGAAACACCAAATGTAATGCACTCTGCGCAGTCTGTCTCTTGCTAGCTGGGGGTGAAGGTAATAGAGGCCACCATTACAACGCACCTCTGAGTGGCTGAGACCAAGCAGCAGTGCTTAAGTGCTTGAGACAACATGGGCCCAGCTCCTGAAATGGTCAGTAGGAATAGAACAGCAATCTGAATGTGGTGACTCATTGTGGCTATTTGATCAGTGTTTTGGGGACTGGTAAATGGGCATCCAACTGAAGTGGTAAAGATAGTGAGACACATCTGATATCTGGACAGTAGGCCTTGAGCTTGTGTAGTCCCAGTAGCACTGTGTCCTCTCACCTGAACCCTCTCAAGCCAATTCATTGACTTGGAGCCTCTTGAATGAAGGAGAGACTGAGTCTTTCTGAAGAAGGAGCTGTGACACTACCACAGTCACATAGTGTAAACACTCCTCCACAAGGACCTGCATCCATGTATCAAGATGATGGTGAATTGAGGAAAGAGAAATAACAATGTCTTTAGGAATTGTAGTCAGCAAATCAAAATTCATGTTAATTCCTGGAGACCTGAAATGCACCCATGGTCTATGAGAGTTGGGGCTTATGGAAGCTGGGTGATAAATGGAGTATGGGTCTAAATCCATCTTACAGCAGGCCTACTAAGTCTGGATTTCCCATGGGTTGTTTCCCAAGTTCCTGAATGCATGATTGGAATAGACCAACTGGAACTGGCAACACCACCACGTTGGCTCCCTGACTTATAGCCTGAGGGCTATTAACGTAGGAAGATCCAAGCAGAAGCCACTGGGACTTCCTCTCCGTACCAATGCCTGGGTGAACTGCAGTAGTTAGCACTATCCCCAAAGACTTGAAAGACGCAGGGACAGTGATTCCTTCTACATCCTCACTTGTCTGTTGACCTGGCTGGAAGGCAGCAGGGTTTTGGAGAATGACTGTGCATTTTTGCAAACTTAATGGATGTGATTCCAATTGCAGCAGCAATATAGCTGGAGTGGGTGCCATGGGAGACTGAGCCACCTGCTCATAAAACTTATTTATGTTTCAGAACATTTTCTATTCAATTTGGCATGCTGCTGTGCATGTCCAGTGCTATAAACTGGGATTCAGATAATACCCAGCTCATAAGGAGCAATGGTGATTAAAGTGTCCCTTGGGCTCCATGGTCAGGCATTCAGTCTCAGTCAGGGCTCAATGATAAGTCAGAAGCTGTTTCTCAGAGGGTAGGAGACAATCAAAGAGGAGGACATGGCCTTGCTCCCAAACCTGAGGGGTCTGTATTGCTCCTGGGGCTTCCCAGAGAGTCCATATAGTATCCTTATCTGCTACAGAGCCTGTGAGCATCATGAGATCTGGGTTATAATGCCCAAGTGGCTGGGCAGCTTTCACTAATTGGACTAATTGCAGAGGATTTTCTTCCTCTTGGCCTACTTCAAATCTGGCAATCCTATGGGTTTGTCGTAAATGAGTCAGAGTAACTGACGCATTTCACTGTGGTATGTGTGTAGCAGGATCTTACATTTCAATTTGCCCAGGCCAGTCCCAGTTGGTTTTGAAGATAAAATTTCAGCTAACACTGAGTCCTTAATGTCTTTTTCCCCTGGACAGCCACTTTCACTCTTATATAGATCTCCACCATTTTATTCTCCTGGAAAAATACTTTGACTCTTTTTTCTTTCTAGTTTTTATTGAAAAATAATTGACATACATCATTGTAGAAATTTAAGGTATATGGCATGATGGTTTGATTTACATGAATAGTGGCTCCTCAAACCATGGAGGATGTGTTCAAGACTTCCAGTGGATGCCTGAAATTGGGGATAGTACTGAACCCCATATGTGCTATGTTGTTTTCTATACATATATGCCTATGATAGAGCTTAATTTACAAATTAGACAGGTAAGAGATTACCGTAGTATTATTGTAGAGTAATAACAATAAAATAATAACAAATAGAACAATTATAGTAATACTCTAAGAAAAATTAGGTGAATGTGGTCCCTTTCTCTATCTAAACAGCTTATTGTACTGTACTCGCTCTTCTTCTTGTGATGATGTGAGATGATAAAAAGCCTATGTGATGAGATGAAAGGAGATGAATGATGCAGGTATTGTGACACCAATTTAGGTTACTACTGACCTTCTCATGGTATGTCAGGAGGAGGATCATCTGCCTCTAGACCATGAGTAACTGAAACCACAGACAGCAAAGGTGCAGGTAAGGGGAGACTTTGTCCTGAGTATTTACTCTGCCATGTGCTGAGGACATAAATAAGTCATAGTCTCTCTTGTCCAAGAGGATAGCTCAGTGGAAGAATTAGACACACAGACAACTGCGGTATAGAACTACATATATAATGATGTAGGTGTGTACTAAGCTCAGTGACACAGAGGCAGAGGCAAGGCACAGGAAAAGTTTCACAGACAGGGGCTGATGGAGCTGAGCCGTGAGGTGCTCTTTGGAAGATAAGAGTGAAAACTGCAGATAAGAGGTGAATGCTGTATCGTGAAATGATTACCACAGTGGGTTCAGCTAACATCCATCTTCTCATATAGATACAATAAAAAGAAGAGAAAGGAAAAAAAGGAAAACAGGTTTTTCCTTGTGATGAGAACTCTCAGGATTTATTCTCTTAACAACTTTTCCTATATATCGCATGGCAGTGTCAGCTGTAGTCATCATGTCAGTACATCACATCCCGAGTGCTTGTTCGTCTTATGACTGGAAGTGTGTACCTTTTAACAACCTTCCCCCAATTCCTCCTCCCCTCACCCTCCACCTCTGGAAACCACAGGTCTACAGAAGTCTGATCTCTTTTCCCATAAGTTTGTTTTTTTGTTTTTGCTTTTGTCTTTTTATTCCACACATGAGAGATCATACTGTACCTGTCTTTCTCTATCAGACTTGTTTCACTTACCTCATCCACATTGTGACAAATGAAAGGATTTCCTCATTTTTTATTTCTGAATAATATTCTATCTATCTATCTATCTATCTATCTATCTATCTATCATCTATCTATCATCATCATCATCTCTCTATTTATCATCTATCTCACAACTTCTTCATTCATCCATCAGTGGACACTTACATTGTTTCTATGTCTTTGCTATTGCAAATAATGTTGCTATGAACATGGTGGGGGGTGTTCAGATATCTTTTCAAGTTAATGAAGTTACTGTTTTCACATCTTTGGATGTATTTCCAGATGTAGAATTGTTGGGTCATATGGTAGCTCTACTTTTTAATTTTTTGAACATCCTCTAAACTGTTTTCCATGATGGCTGTGCCAATTTATAATCCCAGCAAAAGTGCACAAGGATTCCCCTTTCTCCACATCTACACCAGTCCTTGTTACCTCTTGTCTTTTTGATGATGGCCATTCAAACAGGCATGAGGTGATATTTCATTGTGGTTTTAATTTGCACTTCCCTGATGACTAGTGATGTTGAGCATCTTTTCATGTACCTGTTGGCCTTTAGTTGTCTTTTGTTTGCCCATTTTAAAATTGGATTATTATTATTATTTTTCTTACTGAGTTGAAGAGTTCTTTACATATTTTGGGTTTAAACTCCTCATCACATGTATGATTTGCAAATATATTTTCCCATTCCATAGGTTATCTTTTCATGTTGTCAGTGGTTTCTTTTGCTGTGCAGAAGTTTTTAGTTCAATAAGTCTCTCTTGTTTCTTTTTGATTTTGTTGTTTGTGCTTTCATTGTCATATCCAAAAAATCCTTATCAAGATCCCTGTCAAGGAGCTTTATTCCTATGTTTTCTTCTAGGAGTTTCTCATGGCTTCAGGTCTTATATTTAAGTCTTCAATCCATTTTGACTTAACTATTGTGAGTAATATAAGAGAAGAGTCTAGTTTCATTCTTTTACACATGAATATTATGTAATTATATAATATAATTATCCCAGAACTATTCCTTGAAGAAACTTTTTCTCCATTGAGTATTCTTGGCTCCTTTGTTGAATATTAGTTGACTACATAGGCTTGGGTTTCTTTCTGGGCTCTCAATTCTCTTCCATTGACCTATTTGTCTATTTTTATGCCAGTACTATACTGTTTTGCTAACTATAGCTTTGTAGAATAGCTTGAAATCAGGAAATGTGATACCTCCTGAATTTTTCATTTCATCAAGAAATTAGGATTTTTAACCTGNGCGAAAGTCGGACGCTTAACCAACTAAGCCACCCAGGTGCCCCAGGAGTGTCTTTTTATACTTCTGTAGAAATGCCGTTGGAATCTTGATAGGGATTACATTGAATCTAGAGATGGCTTTGGTAATATTGGCATTTTAACAATATTGGTTCTTTTTTTAAGTTTAAAATTTTTTAAAATTTATTTTTGAGAGAGATAGAGATAGATAGAGAAAGCAGGGGAGGGGCAGGGAGAGGGATCAGAGAATCCCAAGTAGGCTCTACTCTGTGAGCCCAGAGCCAGAAGCGGGGCTCAAACCCATGAACCATGAGATCATGACCTGAAGCAAAACTAAGAGTCAGATGCTTAACCAACTGAGCCACTCAGGTATCCCTAACAATGTTGGTCCTTTTAATCCATGAACATGGAGCATCTTTCCATTTATTTGTACCTTCTTTGATTTCTTTAATCAATGTCTTATAATTTTCAGAGTATAAATCTTTCATCTTCTTAAATTTATTCCCGAGTATTTTATTATTTTTGATGCTTTTATAAATGAAGCTGATTTCTTTTTCAGAAATTATGTTTTTACTTATTTTTATACATTAATTTTGTATTCTGCAACTTTACTGAATTCATTGATTAGATCTAACAGCTTTTTGATGTCTTTAGGATTTTCTATGTAAAAAATAAATCATGTCATCTACAAATAGAGACAATTTACTTCTTTTTATTACTTTTTCATTCACAAATACTCCAGCTATACATTTAGTACTGTGTTGAATAGGAGTGATGAGAGTGGGTACCTTCCTGATCTTAGAGAAAAAGTTTTCAACCTTTAACCATGGAGTATGATGTTAAATATGGGCTTATCATATATGGCCTTTATTATGTTGAGATATGTTTGATTTATGCCTAATTTGTTAAGAACGTTTATCATTACTGGATGTTGACTTTCGACTTTGACTCATTTATAGAGTTACAATATATTACTCCCTTGGACAAATGCTGTGAACACTTATAGATCTTTAATATTTACTGGGGATATATGTCCTCTTTTGCATGTATGCTATCAGCCCCCATTTCAAATAGCATGTTTAGAAAGTATCTAATTTTATGAAAGCAAAATCTAATCCCACCATCGTGCTGAGTATCATGAGATCCGATCTCCCCTTCCAGGGCCTCTTCCCTTGATGACATCAAGGAAATTCTCAGAGGATTTTGGATTATATTTATAAAGGAAAGAAACACTGATGTGTTCAGTGTGTGGTAGTCAATGCCTTAAGCTAATAAACACTCAACCATCTGCCTTTCTGCAGAGAAGGTTTTGCAAATAAGAGTCTTTTTTTTGTTTTGTTTTTTAATTTCAAGCCTAGGGTTTTATATTTCCGCATCAGTCTCCACTTGCCATTTCTATGCAGATGCTTTTCCAGACTTAGAGTATGGAAAGTCTTGATTAAAGAATTAAATGTAAGCATCCAACTTACCAGCATTTTTATTAAGGCCACACAATGGCAGCATACACAGGATCCCCCTCTATAGTCATTTTCCCTATAGATAGAATGAAGGATATAGATATGGATGCCAGACAAAAGTTACAATGAAAGGAGAGAAGGCAGCTGGGAGAGGTGGGGATTTGTAAGAAGGGAAAGTGACAGAGAAAGGGTAGGGAAAAAGAGCTACTGAGACTAAACCATCCTGATCATTTTCCACCTACAGAGTCAGGCATTCAAGAGGAAAATGATTTGCTTGAAAGGTAACACACCACCTACATCAGGCAGGAAAGGAGACTCAGACTAGGTGATGTGGGCCTGTTCTACTTGCTGTCCTACCATGGGAAAGTGATTGTCCCATCAGTGTGAAACCTCACCTTGCCAGCTCTTGTTCTCACTTCTCCTCATGGACCAGTGGCCTCCTGAGAAGCACATGCTTGACCTCTGCTGATATCTTACCTATCCATTCAGTTACTCTGTGTTTTTTTCTCTGTCTTCCTCTCCTCCTCTGGTTCCACTCAGGGCTGTGTGGAAAAGCATATCCAAGTCTTCTGACATCTTCTGAGCTGTTTCTCTCCATCTCTGCCACCCCCAGAATTCTGGTGGCCAAAGCTGATTTGTATTCTTCCTATTAACCAAAGCTAGCACCGCACAGAACCATAGTAGTGCCAGGGGCCAAAAGAAAACTGTGTACCCCTATACACATGTTTTTACCCATCTTTAAGTGTTATTTCTAGAACATTAAGAAGTTGAAGGAACATTGAATATTTGATAAGCAAGTACATTAAAACACATTATTTTACGTTTAAATATTTTATTTATATCCCCTGAAAGACTTTATTATCGTTTTACTTTCTTGTCTTTGATGGAAGGAAAGTCATCAATAATCTCTCCAAAAACTACTTCTGGAAAAAACTACCCATCAAAACTATGCCTCAGCATGACACTATTGGATCCTGTCTTTATTTAAAATTTTCATATTTTGTTTATCATTTGGCATTAATTTTGATTTAATTTTTTAAACGTTTATTTATTTTTGAGAGAGAGAGAGAGAGACAGAGGTGTGAGTAGGAGAGGGGCAGAGAGAAGGAGATCCTAAGCTGGCTCTGTGGCAACAGCAGACTGCCGGATGTCGGGTTTGAACCCACAATATGTGAGGTCATGAAATGAACCATGAGATCATGACCTGAGCTGAAGTTGGATGCTTAATCTACTGAGCCATCCAGGTGCCCCTAATTTTGATTTAAAAAGATACTGCACTACAATAGTCTTTATGTTGATTGCTGAGGGTTTTTTTTTTTTCCCGCCCTATTAAACATGCCCAAGCCGAGGACTCCATTTGCCTTACCCTAATCCTGGCACTGACAAAGCTACCCCATGTTCTGGGATGGAAGGGGCAGAAGGCCCATCTGGCTCTGTTGGCCAATGCCTGGATGGATTACTGGAACAGGCTGATTAAACATGTGCTCAGGGAACACACAAAATAGGCACATCAAAACCAAAACTGAAACCAAACAGAACGAATCCCAACTGCCATAAGCTTTTCCTTTTAACATTTGTTTTCTTTGCTTTCTCCTCTCCCCACATAGGTTCTTATTTTTCTGAACCACTCAAGAGTATGTTGTTCATATCACGTGCTTCTACTCTTAGATATTTTCGTGTGAATTTCCTAAGAACAAGGACCTTCTCTTCTCTTACATGATTACAGTACAATGATTCAAATCAGGAAATGTAACATTGGTTCAATCCACAGTCTATGTTCATTTGTGCCAGTTGTCCCCGATCATGTCAATTATGGTTATTTCCCCCCAACCCAGGATCCAGTCTAGGATCACAGGTTGCATGTAGTTGTCATGCCTCCTTAGATTCCTATAACCTTTCTTTGTCTTTTATGATCTTGACATTATTGAAGGGTAACGATCAGCTGTTTTGAAGGGCGTCTCTCAGTTTGAGTTTGTCTGATGTGTCCTTATGGTTAGAGTCAGATGAGGCATTTCTGACAAGAACACCACCAAAATGATTCTGTGTCCTTCTTGGTGCATCACATCAGGAAACACGAGATGCTGGTTTGTCCATTATCACTGATGTTTGATTTGGTCATGAGGTTACAGTGGTGTCCATTAGGTTTCTCTGTTGTAAAGTTGTTTATTTTTAATTTGTAATTAGTAAATAATTACTGACCCCATTTGTGCTAGGGTGTTTCCTATACATATATACCTATGATAAAGCTTAATTTACAAATTAGGCAAGTAAGAGATTATAATGTTATTTTTGTAGAGTAATAATAATAAAACAAAAATAGAACAATTACAATAATATACTTGAAAAAAGTTAGGTGAATGTACTTCCTCTCTCTCTCTCAAAACATCTTATTGTACTGTATGTGTTCTTCTTGTAATGATGTGAGATGATAAAATGCCTATGTGATGAGAGGATGATGTAAGCATTGTGATATAAATGTATTTTATTTTTTGTTTATTTTATTTTTTTGTTTTTTGTTTTTTATTTTTTTTCTTAAATAGTTTACTGTCAAGTTGGTTTCCATATAACACCCAGTGCTCATCCCAACAAGTGCCCTCCTCCATGCCCATCACCTTCCTTCCCCTCGCCCCCACCCCCATCAGCCCTCTGTTCTCGGCATTCAGGAGTCTCTCATGGTTTGCATTCCTCCCTCTCCCCAACTATTTTTCCCATTCTCCTCCCCCATGGTCCTCCACTAAGTTCCTCCTAATCCACCTATATGTGCAAACATATGGCTATCTGTCCTCTGCCTGACTTATTTCGCTCAGCATAACACCGTCAAGTTCTATCCGTGTTGCTACACATGGCCAGATTTCATTCTTTCTCATTGCCATGTAGTATTCCATTGTATAGATAAACTACATCTTCTTGATCCATTCGTCCGTTGATGGACACTTAGGCTCTTTCCATTTTTGGCTATTGTTGAAAGTGCTTCTATGAACATTGGGGTACATGTGTTCCTATGCATCAGCACTCCTGTATCCCTTGGGTAAATTCCTAGCAGTGCTATTGCTGGGTCATAGGGGAGTTCTATTGTTAATTTTTTGAGGAACCTCCACACTGATTTCCAGAGGGGCTGCAGCAGTTTACATTCCTAACAAGAGTGTAGGAGGGTGCCCATTTCTCCACATCCTTGCCAGCATCTAGAGTCTTCTGATTTGTTCATTTTAGCCACTCTGACCGGCGTGAGGTGGTANTCTTCACTGGATTGTTTGTTTTTCGGGTGTGGAGTTTGGTGAGTTCCTTATAGATTTTGGATACTAGCCCTTTATCTGATATGTCATTTGCAACTATCTTTTCCCATTCTGTCAGTTGCCTATTAGTTTTATGGATTGTTTCCTTTGCCGTGCAGAAGCTTTTTATCTTAATGAGTTCCCAGTAGTTCATTTTGCTCTTGATTCCCTTGCCTTTGGGGATGTGTCAAGTAAGAAATTGCTGCCTTTGAGGTCAAGGAGGTTGTTTCCTGCTTTCTCCTCTAGGGTTTTGATGGTTTCCTGTCTCACATTCGGTCCTTTATCCATTTTGAGTTTATTTTTGTGTATGGTGTGAGAAAATGAGCTAGTTTCATTCCTCGGCAAGATGCTATCCAGTTCTCCCAGCACCATCTGTTAAAGAGTCTGTCTTTTTTCCATTGGATACTCTTTCCTGCTTTGTCAGAAATTAGTTGCCCGTATACTTTTGGGTCCGATTCTGAGTTCTCAATTCTATTCCATTGGTCTATATGTCTATTTTTGTGCCAATACCATACTGTCTTGATGATTATAGCTTTGTAGTAGAGGCTAAAGTGTGGGATTGTGATGCCTCCTGTTTTGGTTTTCTTCCTCAATATTACTTTGGCTATTCGGGGTCTTTTGTGGTTCCATACAAATTTTAGGAATAATTTGTTCTAGCTTGGAGAAGAAAGCTGGTGTAATTTTGATTGAAGTTGCATTGAATGTGTAGATTGCTTTGGGTACTAATATATTTTAACAATATTTATTCTTCTGATCCATGAGCATGGAATGTTCTTCCATTTCTTTGTGCCTTCTTCAATTTCCTTCATAAGTTTTCTATAGTTTTCATCATACAGATCTCTTGTATCCTTGGTTAGGTTTATTCCTAGGTATTTTATGGGGTTTTTTTGTGCATTGTGAATCGGTTCAGTTTCTTGATTTCTCTTTCTGTTGCTTCATTGTTGGTGTATAAAAATGCAACCGATTTCTGTATGTTGATTTTGTACCCTTTGCTGAATTCATGAATCAGTTCTAGTAGGCTTCTGGTGGAGTCTGTCAGGTTTTCTATGTAGAGTATCATGACATCTGCGAAAAGTGAAAGTCTGATTTCTTCTTTGCCAATTCTGATGCCTTTGATTTCCTTTTGTTGTCTGATGGCTGATGCTAGGACTCCCAGCACTATGTTAAACAACAGTGGTGAGAGTGGACATCCCTGTCGTGTTCCTGATCTCAGGGGGAAAGCTCTCAGGTTTTCCCCATTGAGGATGATGTTAGCTGAAGGCTTCTCATAGATGGCTTTGATGATGTTTAAGTAGGTTCCTTTTATCCCAACTTTCTCTAGAGTCTTTATTAAGAAGGGATGCTGTATTTTGTCAAATGCTTTTTCTGCATCTATCCACAGGATCATATGGTTTTTATCTTTTCTTTTGTTGATGTTATGTATCACATTGATTGCTTTGTGAATATTGATCTAGCCCTATAACCCAGATATGAATCCCACTTCACATGGTGGATAATTCTTTTTATGTGCTGTTGGATTTAATTTGCAAGTAATTTGTTGAGGATTTTTGCATCTGTATTCATTAAGGATATTTGCCTGTAGTTCTCTTTTTTTTCCTGGGTCTCTGTCTTGGAAATCGAAATGATGCTGGCTTCGTAGAATGAGTCCAGAAGTTTTCCTTCCATTTCCATTTTTGTAATAACTTGAGAAGAATGGGTATTAACTCTGATTTAAATGTCTGGTAGAATTCCCCAGGGAAGCCATCTGGCCTAAGATTTATTTGTTAGGAGATTTTTGATAACTGATTCAGTTGCTTCACTAGTTATGGGTCTGTTCAGATTTTCTATCTCTTCCTGTGTGAATTTTCATAGTGTACCTGTTTAGGAATTTGCCCATTTCTTCTAGGTTGTCCAGTTTGTTGGCATATAATTTTTTATAGTATTCTCTAATAATTGCTTGCATTTCTCAGGAATTGGTTGTAATAAATCCATTTCCATTCATGATTTTGTGTATTTGGGTGCTCTCTCTTCTCTTTTTGAGAAGACTGGCTAGAGGTTTATCAATTTTGTTTATTTTTTCAAAAAACCAATTCTTGGTTTCATTGATTTGCTCAACTGTTTTTCTGGATTCTATATTGTTTATTTCTGCCCTGATTTTTATTATTTCTCTTCTCCTACTGGGTTTGAGGTGCTCTTGCTGCTCTCCTTCTAATTCCTTTAGGTGCACGGTTAGATTTTGTATTTGCTCTTTTTCTAATTTCTTGAAATAGGTCTGGAGTGCAATGTACTTGCCTCTTAGGACTGCCTTTCCTGCATCCCATAGAGTTTGAATTGTTGTATTTTCATTTTCATTTGTTTCTATGTATTTTAAAATTTTCTTCTCTAATTGCCTGATTGGCCCATTTGTTCTTTAGTAGGGTGTTCTTAAACTTCCATGTTTTTGGAAGTTTTCCAGACTTCTTCCTGTGGTTGATTTCAAGTTTCATAGCATTGTGATCTGAAAGTGTGCATGGTATGATTTCAATTCTTTTATATTTATTGAGGGCTGCTTTATGTCCCAGTATGTGATCTATCTTGGAGAATGTGCCATGCGCACTTGAGAAGAAAGTGAATTCCATAGCCTCAGGGTGTAGAGTTCTAAATATATCTGTCAAATCCATGGGGTCCAATGTGTCACTTAAGTCCATTGTTTCTTTAGTGATTTTCTGTCTAGTTGATCTATCTATTGCTGTAAGTGGAGTATTAAAGTCCCCTGCTATTAGCACATTCTTGTCCATAAGGTTGTTTCTGTTTGTGATTAATTGTTTTATGTATTTAGGTGCTTCCTTATTCAGTGCGTAGACATTTATAATTGTTACCTTTCCTGATGGATAAACCCTGTAATTATTATATAATGCCCTTCATCCCTTGTTATGGCCTTTAGTTTAAAGTCCAGTTTGTCTGGTATAAGTATACCTACTCCAGCTTTCTTTTGACTTCCAGTAACATAATAGATATTTCTGCATACCCTTATTTTCAATCTGAAGGTGTCCTCAGATCTAAAATGAGTTTCTTGTAGACAGCAAAAGATAGATTTTGTTTTTTTTAATCCATTCTGCTACCCTATGTCTTTTGATTGGAGCATTTAGTCCATTTACATTCAGTGTTATTGAAAAATATGGATTTAGAATCATTGTGTTCTTTGTAGGATTTATGCTGTGGTCGTGTCTCTGGTACCTTGTGTTCCTTGCAACATTTCCATCATAGAGTCCCCTTCAGGATTTCTTGTAGGGCTGGTTTAGTGGTGATGACTTTTTTCAATTTTTGTTTATTTGGGAAGACTTTTATCTCTCCTTCTATTCTGAATGACAGGCTTGCTTGATAGAGGATTCTTGGCTACATATTTTTTCTGTGCATCACATTGAAGATTTCCTGCCATTCCTTTCTGGCCTGCCAAGTTTCAGTGGATAGGTATGTCACCACTCTGATAGGTTTCCCTTTGTATGTTAGGGCCCTTTCTCCCTAGCTGCTTTCAAAATTCTCTCTTTGTCCTTGTATTTTGCCATTTTTACTATGATGTGTCGTGCAGAAGATTGATTCAAGTTATGTCTGAAGAGAGTTCTCTGTGCCTCTTGGATTTCAATGTCTTTCCTTCCCCAGATTGGGGAAGTTCTCTGCTATAATTTGTTCAAGGACTCTTTCAGCGCCTTTCCCTCTTTCTTCCTCTTCTGGAAAAACTATGATACGGATATTGTTCTGTTTATTGTATCACTCAGCTCTTGAACTCTCTTTTCATGTTCCTGAATCAGTTTATCTCTCTTTTTCTAGGCTTCCTCCTCTTTTATAATTGTGTCTTCTAATTCACCTATTCTCCTCTCTGCCTCTTCAATCTGTGCATTGGATGCCTCCATTTTATTATGCACTTCATGTATAGCATTTTTTAATTCATCACAACTATTTTTAAGCTCCATAGTCTTTGTAGCAATAGTTTCTCTGATGTCTTCCATGCCTTTTTCAAGCCCAGTGATTAATTTTATGACTATTGTTCTAAATTATTTTTCAGCTATGTTGCTTATATCTGTTTTGAGCAATTCTTTAGCTGTCGTTTTTTCTTGGTATTTTTTTAGAGGAGAGTTCTTCCGTTTCATCATTTTGGCTAGCTTTCTGTCTCTTGTAAGTTTTAAAAGTCTGTTACACACTCTACACCTGCGAGTTCTGCTGTATTAAAGGAGGCTCTTTGACTGTCCATGGCCTGTCTGATCAGGAAGTGTTCTTTTAATGGTGTCCTTTGGTCTCTCTTGTGCCTTTGGTTATTTTATTTTCCTACTTGTAGTGGTATTTGGGACTCTCCACCATGTGTACTTTGGCTTGTTTCTTGAGGTAGCCCTGGAAAAGAAAACAGACAGACAAACACACAGGGAACAAAGGCACACAAACGCACAGACAAATCCAACAAACAAGGAAACCAAAAAGGAGAAAGAAAAAAAAAGGAAAACAAAGAATAAAAAGATGAAGGAGGAAAAACAAATAATAAAAAGTAAAATGTAAAGAAAGAAAAAGGAAAAAAAGAAAAAGGAAAAACCCCAAAAGACAAAGGACAGTTTAAAAGCATAAAACCAGAATCCCAGCTACAAATAAGGGTGCATGCAGTGCTGATGGAAGAGCATATACAAAGAGAAATGACAGGGCAGGGAGGAAGCGAAATTGGACAATGACCAGACATAGATACTAAGTGGCTTAATTCAGAGAGAAAGAGGAGAATATGGTAAGAGGCACAGAGAAAGAAACGAAGATAATGTTCATCAGAGAAACTATGTAGTCTGATTACTCCAGAGAGAGAGAGAAAGGTAGCAGTGGTGGTGTAGAATATACATCTAGAGAAAGGATTAAATGTGACTGTTTAAGCAAACCAATGACCAGAGTGTCCAGTCCAGCAGAGGGGAGGAATACAAATGAGACAAGGGAAAATATATATGAACAGTAAGAATTGATCTAGAATTAATCATGGCAGTACATCCATGTTGGTCTTGCCTGGGGCTCCGGTAAAAAAACAAACAAACAAACAAACAAACAAAAACCCAGTCTAGCAGGGATAGGCGTGGTTTGGTGTAGACGTGTCTTAGCCTCCCTGAGGTCCCGCCTTGGTGTGTGCTGAGAAAAATGGCAGCACCTCAGTCCCTTCTGGAACCAAGCGTTGCAAATGACTCTTTTGGGTCTGATCTCCCTGTGCTGCGGGAATAGCCAAGGTGGGCCATGTCTATGACTTAAGCCACGCATCATTTCCAGATCTTAGTTCACATGCTTTATTGATACCGCCCAAAATATAAACCCATAGGCCGAGTCTTTCTGAGCAATTTCAAACTGGCCGCTTGCCCACTAGAATTCAAGCCAGAAGAGCGGCACCACTTCCCCTCGGGATCGAGCTGGAGAGCAGAGGAGCAGTTTCTCCTGGTGCGGCCTGGGACCTGGGTGTCCAGCTCAAAGTCAGCTCCACAGTTGGAAACTGGAACACTCTCTGTCCCGGGCTGAGGTTTTTCTCTTCTCCAGGGACAGGGACAGTTCTTTGAGCAGTTTCAGCCGCTCTTTCTTTTCCCCTCAACTCACCACGGCTCCCCGCAAAGGGGGCTCTCTCCTCTCCCTCCGTGTCTCAGGGTCCCGGCCCATTTTTATCTTCCCCAGTTTGTACTCACGCTCCTATCAGGTTGTTTTCTCAGCAGACGCTGACTCCTTTTCCTTCCAAACTCCTGCGATTCTGTAAGAGTTCCTATGATTTCAGGCCTTCTCCATTTGAGAGATGGGAGCAAGTGAAATGTTCAGAGCTCCTTACTTCTCCACCATCTTGCCTCTCTGATTTTTTTTTTTAATTTAAAAATATTTTTTATGTCTATTTATTCTTGACACAGAGAGAAAGAGAGTGTGCAAGCAGGGAAGGGTCAGAGAGAGGGGGAGACACAGAATCCAAAGTAGGCTCCAGACTCTGTGCTGTCAGCACAGAGCCTGATGTGGGGCTCGAACTCATTAACTGTGAGATCGTGAACTGAGCTGAAGTCGGATGCTTAACGGACTGAGTACCCAGGCGTCCCTGTGACATAAATCTAGGTTACTATTGACCTTCTCACAGTATGTCAGGAGAAGGATCATCTGCCTCAAGACTACGTGGTTGACCGTAACTGAAACCATAGACAAGAGAGCTTCAGATAAGATAGGAACTCCTATACTGAGTATTTACTCTGCCGTGAATACATATAATTTCTTTGTAATAGTAAATAATTACATGAGACCATGTAAATATCTTGCTCCTCTTCAAACATTCCCCAGCATCTCTAGCATCCATAGAAATCAGAGCTTTAAGGATTCAAGAAGGATGCACAAACTTACATTTTGCAAAGGACAAGGGAGGGCAGGGACAGCTGGGCCATCTTTTCAGGACTTGAGGCTCTAAGTGTTGGTCTGGCCTGGCCATACCTGCCTACCAAGAGGCCAGTGCTACCGACTAGAGCCAAAATCCTCCTGGAGCAGAAGCTATTTTCTTTCTGGCTGTATACATGCTGCCTGCCAATCAGGTAGAAAGTTTAGCATAAAAAGGTGAAGAACAACCAGGAACAAGGAGGGGAGCTGAAATGAATGAATAAGAAAACTTATTGGAAATTACCTTGTGGGGTTTCAGTCCTACAGCCAAAAAGAATAGAATTTCTCTTTGGAATCCCCAGTCTTGGTTGTTGGCACCATATCCCTTCTTTCTGAAGCCAATTCTGTGTGTTAGCAAGTTGTCAATATTAGGATTTCTTCTGGCATCGTAATGTTGCCTTAGGGACAGGAGTGAGGACTCTCAAACAGTGGCTCTTAAAAAGTCCATGCCTGATGGGCTTTCAAGAGCAGGTTGGGAAACGTTGGCACAGAGATAAGACATGGAGATGACAGCAGGCAAAGGGGAGATTGCAATGTGAACATGGATTGCATCCGCCTGGGCAATCTGCTGGCAGGAGACCTACCCAGGACTTTGCCCTAATTTCTGTCTAACTTTCACTATCTTTAGAAGTGCGTGCAATATCTAAGCAAAGGCCAGTTCTTATCAGGAAATGTATGCTTAATATTAATAATCATAATATCAGGATTTTACTGAAAGGACTATATTTAGCAAAATAACTCGATGTGCAAGTTTTTGACTTGAAAGAATAGCCCTTGGAGAGTTCCTGGATTGGCTGGCATCAGTCAAAGAAGACTAAACCATTCTGCACATATAATGAAACCAGAATTTTGAGTGTCCGAGGACAACCTAAGAAAGGACAAGGTGAGGACAGTCCCCATCCCCTCCTTCGACCAAGACACAAGGAACAATCTCGGGAAAAGATTGAAGGTGTGTTGGGGAGAGGACCTAGCAAGGCGCATGCAGTTGAGAAGGGGAAGCAGGTGAAAAGCCTTGTGTCCTATCTTGGGGAATTTGTGGGGGCTCTCAGCTCCCTGCTAGTGTCCCCAGATCTTCAGTGAAACCTTCTTGTTCACAACTGCCTGTATGTGGTGCTTGGGAGAAGCGAGGGAAAGGGACTGAGCTCCAGGTTTGGGTGGCTGCAAGGTGGAGACCAAAGCTGCAGGAGGGAAGATGTCACAGAGAACAAGACTTCTGTGAAGAAGGAGCTAGATGGAGAGACGAGCAGGAGAAACAAAGCCTCTTTGAGTCCCAGCCACAGTGGTGGAAAAAGAGTGCCGAGTGCTCTTCTATGCGGGACCAAGTTCAACCCGCATTTACTTAAATCTCAAAGGAGATGGGCTGGAGAGCATTGGGCCCCCTGGACCAGAGCGGCCCGGAGCTGCAAAGTTTGGCTTAAAGAAAAGGAGGGACAAGAAAGGACAAGACGATTGATTAGACCCTTCTATCCTGCACTTGGAACAGATACTTCAACTTCTTAATATTCCCTTTGTCCTCTTGGAAAGTGCTACTTTCCCTTTCCAGAAACCGGAAGGGCATCTCTGTTTCCCTCTGGTATTTCTTAGTCTCTTTCCTTCCGTCCCTGTACTGTCTGACTGGCCAGCGTGGTTTCCTCTCATTTCCTCAACGCAGCCTTGTGCTTTCTTCCCTCAGAACAGGAAGCGTTGCCAGTTCGTGTTTCTCTGTGTTTCTCTGACTTTAAAAAGCACCTCATTGTTCCTTAAGGTCTTAGAAAATGGAGAGCAATCTAAAGGTCTTTGATGGAAAGCAATAAAATTCCATCCCACTAAAGAAGCTAATTGCAGGGTTGTAAATACTTGATGAAAGGCCCTTTCCCTGAAGGGAAGACTTTCTGCTCCCAACTAGAAAAAAAGCCCAAGTCCTCAAGGTGAAGCACGTAGCTCACCACCTGGTGCCCACATGGGGCTTCTGAGGGGCTTCCTACCCAGGGTTGAAGCTGTGCAGAATGAACCACTTTTTGTTGTGGAAGAGGACGAAGTGGAGCAAGGGAGTAGGGATAGTCAGACAGCTGCGTGTGCTCTCTGGAACGTTCTGTGTGGCTGCCAAAGGCCTCCCCTGAAAGACTGGGACTGAGTGCCTGTGAGAAATGTCATCAGCTGGCTTTTCTAAAGCTTTTAAGAACCTTAGTCAGAGCCTCAAATCCTTATTCATCAGGAAGGATTTTGTGGATGAAAGAAAGTTTTGGACTACGTTTTTTCAAATTCATTAATAGAACCTGAGTAAAATTTATAGCAAATAAAGCGTCGTGAGTCATGGCAGCACTATTCACAGACGCCAAAAGGTGGAAGCATTTCTGGTGTCCACTGACTGAGGAATGGATAAACGAAATGGAGTATATGCACACAATGGAATACTATTTGGCCCTTACAAAGGAAGGACATTCTTATACCTGCTCCAACATGGGTGAACCTTGAAGGCATAATGCTCAGTGACAAACCTACTGCCTGATCCTACTTAAAGGAGATCCTTAGAGTGAGAAAGATATTGTGCTGTTTGCAGAAAACCTTGCAGCTCTTTAAAGCATGGTTTTCAACATGTGCTCCATGAAAGCTCTCATGAGAAAAAGATTCTGTTGTTCAAAGCCAGAAAGCTCTCTGTACGTTAGGCATGGAAGAGTCTCTGATAAGGTCTGCGTTGAAAGTTATTAGGCTTTTGGTTAATCCAGCATTTCCCATGTGTATTTGATCCTGAAACACCTTGTCCCAGAGACCTGTTAAATGCATGTTAGAACTGTCATTCTGCAGAGTATCAGTTTGGAAAGCACTATATAAAACTTCCTCCCATGTGTATAGAAGATGTGTACTAGAAAGGAATGGGTGGTTTTCTTCATAGACTTAGGAAGCTCAGTTCTTTATAGACATATCTAATGACCTTTGTGATTAACAATTAGAGTTTAATATGTTATGCTTTGATAGTTCAATAAAGAGACCAGAAACAGAAAGCTCTCAGGGTGTAGATAAGTCTTCTGACCTCCCTTCTTGAAAATGAGTCATTTGAATTCTGCTGATAATGGAGGCCACCAAGGTGACCCTGGCAGCAGCTACCACCCACATTGCAGGCCTGTTGAAGCAGTTTGAAGTGTTGGGATTCGGAGGCAATGGCCAAAAAAGAGTTCTTGAGATGCCTTTGGTGCAAAAAGGTGGTTTTATTAGAGTCCTGGGACAGGACCCGTGGGCAGAAAAGGCTGCACTGGGGTTGTGAGAAGTGACTGATTATATAAGATTTTCTATCCTGGGGCGCCTGAGTGGCTCAGTCAATTAAGGTATCTGACTTTGGCTCAAGTGAGTTCGAGCCCCATGTCAGGCTGGGCTGTCTGCTGTCACACAGAGCCTGCTTCATATCTTCTGTCTCCCTCTCTCTCTGCCTCCACTTTCACCTTTGCTCTCTCTCTGAAAACAAACAAACAAACAAATAAAAAGATGTTCTAGCCTATGAAGGGGAGGGTGATGTTAGGGCTCCAGGAAATTGAGTCTAATGGTTTCTGGAGATTGCCTTTTGCTTGGGAATCTTTAAGACAGTTGCAAACTGATGGAGACTCTGGTCCTGACTGTGATCTGTTAACCAGTTAACAGATTTGTTTTTCCCTTTCCTTTGTTCTTGGTCAGTGGGAGTGCGTGAGAGATGTCACACACATACCACCTGGGTGGGGACTTGTGGGCTGTTAGCTTGTGCTTTGCCCTCAGCTTGCCTTTTGTTCCCACATCACTATGACTTGCAAATCAAAATCAACCAGGTGGTAGTAACTTTCCCTAGACTGGCTTTTTTTAATTTTCCAGAGGCTTCCCGTTAGCACGACTGATGTAAATGGTCTGTTGGTCCTACTTGGATAGAGAGACTAAGAAAAGATCTTGCTTTCATATTTACTCTTTCATGCTTGGATTTTCTCCTGCATCTCCATCCAGGAAAGTTGCAGAAACAGAAATTACCTCCCGGTGTATCTTAGGTCCACAAATCAACATTTTGGGCAAATTGTATCCACCTTCTGGATGTTATATTTCCCTGCTCTAAATTAAAGAGCTTGGATTAGATTGCAAAAGTTTCTTCTGGTTTAAAAAGCACCTTTTTTTTGGATAAAAGGCGTAATTTTCCTTTTTCTTGGTAAGTCAACATTTCTGCCTTTACTTTGTGAAGGTTTTGAAGTCTAGATATTTCCTGTTTATAAGTATCTGCAATTTGCATACAGTGGAGTTCATACTTACAAAACACTTTTCTTAACAATTCTGTTGTTCTTCTGTTACCTTTATTGTGGAGCTTTTGACAGATTTTTCTCAGAAAAGGTGGAAGCTTTCTGCTTTCAGCTATTTTGAAAGAGAATAGAACATTTATAAGTGAAACAAAGCAAAGTTTTAAAAACACCTATAAGTGGCAACATTTAAGGACAACCATTAGAAGAATGAAATGGAGTCTAAAAGTTCCAAACCACAAGAGAAAGAAATGAATAAGAAAGCAAACACGCCAGAAACTCAAAATTTAAAAAAAGAAGAAGAAAAAAATCATACAAAAAAAGCACAAAGCAAAATGGTAGGAACAAGCCCAAATATTGAAATAATTAATAAGATGTTAATGACTTAAATATACTACCTAAAACAGACTTAGACTAATTTGGAAAACAGCAACACAAAATTCAGCCATGCACTTTTACAAAAGACACGCCCCAAAACTTAAAAGACATGGGAAGGCTAAAAGTGAAAAGGATAGAAAAAGATAAAACATACAGATCTTAAACAAAAGGAGGCCGGAGACCAGATATTTATTTCAAATAAAACAGACCTGAAGACAAAAAGCATCTTCAGGAGTAAAGTGGTCTCTGCATAGTATTTAAAAATTACCAGAAGGATGCTTCACCATAGTTTCAAAAACGTGAAGCAAACACTGGTAGGTTACCTGGAATTCCCAGGAGAAATGGGTGAAATCAGCATCGGAGCAGATATTTTGATGAAAAAAAATTCAGTTGCTGAGAAACGAACAGACAAATATGAGGTTGTGGTTAGGATTCACTGGTGAAGTATGTTGTTTCACTTGCAAAACTGGACTGAGTGCCTCGTTAGTGTTGGCTACCAGTCTAGATTTTGGGTGACAGTGGTGACACATAGGGGCGGTCCCTGATGTTATGACTCAGAGCCCAGGTCCCGAGGCAGTCTGGAGAAGGGTGGCCAGGACGTCCCCTCACGATGGCACGGCGTTTAGAGCTATAGTTCACATAGGATGAGACCTAGATCTTGTTTGGGTCTTGCCTCTAGCACTTAGGAGCCACCAAGTGTAGGTGGATGATATGACATAAGGTATTTTGGCTCTTAGCACGATGCTGGGCCTGAGTCCTCAATATTTTCGAGCACTAATTACTACATGGTATTTTAGAAAAAGCTTTGAATCAATGGTTGTTGGTGAACCTGGCGATAAAGCTTTAATAACAATCAGATAACAGTACTCAGTGGATGAGTAGAAGATGGATGAACCCATTGTCGCACAAATCCTAGCATTCCAGTTTTGATTCTTTTTAGCCAGCTTTATAGTTTGGCATACATGGGAGTCACCATGGTGACCCTGAACATTAAGGCTATTTTCAACCGTTCTTTGTGTGCTTAGAATGTCAGAGTCAGGGTAATGTTGATGGGAGGGCAAAAGGCAAGCTGAGGGCAAAGCAGGAGTTCACACCTTGTAAATCTCCCCTTTCTTAAGGAGGGATATGCAAAACATTCCTCAGACACTCCTCACTGCCTAAGAATAAAGGCAGAGGAAAAACAAATGATCAAGAGATCAAGATCAAGATCCCAGTCATGTAGGAAGTGAAACTCCACTAAAGTTTGTAACTGTCTTAATGATTTACAAGAAAAAAAGCAATCTTTTTTTATTTTGAGAGGGAGAGAGAGAGAGCGAGAGAGGGAGCACGCACTCCTGCATATGGGGGAGGGGCAGAGGGAGTGAGAGAGAAAGAATCTTAAGCAGGTTCTGTGCTGAGCATTGGGCTCTATCCCATGATAGTGACATCATGACCTGACCAGAAATCAAGAGTCAGATGCTTAACCAGCTGAGCCACCCAGGAGCCTTGAATACACAATCCTAGTCAGAATGCCAGAAACCTATGGACTCAATTTTCTGGCGCCCTAATGTCACCTTCACATCCACAGGATAGAAAACCCTGTATAATCAAAGACTCCTCTAAATCAATATACAGCACGAACCCTGCCTCCGTGCTATGATAAAAACACATTTTTGCACTGTAAAATGCTTCAACAATCTTTTCTTGAGTATTGGGCTCAATGATCCCGCATCAGTGCAGTGTGTGAGCGTGTGCACGTGTGCATATGAGTGTGCGTGTGTGCGTGTGTGTCTTACTTTGCCTCCTGGCTCAAAATGTGTACTTTATGCAGGACTTGCCTTGATATTCTAATAAGATATTTGCATAAAACTCAGCGAAGGAAACTATTAACTCTTTTTTTCTTTTAATATTTTATCAGTGGATGCCTGTTTATGAGCTGCCGCTTCATTTTAAGAGATCAATACCAGGGGCATCTGGGTGGCTCAGTCCGTTGAGTATCTGACTCTTAATTTTGACTCAGGTCATGATCTCACAGTTGGTGGGTTCAAGCCCCACTTTGGGCTCTGTGCTGACAGCTTGGAGCATGCTTGGAATTCTTTGTCTCTCCCTCTCTGCCCCTCCCCTACTCATGTGCTCCCTCTTCTTTTCTTTCTCTCAAAGTAAGTAAATAAACATTAAGAGATCAACACCAAGTGTGGCCAGTTTCAAAACAGAGGTCCCAAGGCACTTCTACCGATTGTTATTCATGTCAACATCAATGAATGTTACTAAATACTTCTTAAATGTCAGAAACTTTCCTGTCAGGTATGGTGGAGAACACAACTCTGAATAAGTCATGATTCCTACTTCGGAGGATGATACTGTTTACTGGGAGAAATAAGACAGATAAAAAACTCCTCTTTCCCTAAGAACAGAGGCAATGCAGGGATGTCTACTCTTGCCACATCTATTCTACATTATTCTGTAGATAAATGTCAACATCATAAGGTAAAAATTAAAGACGATTAATGAAAGACATAAATATTGGAGATGAATAATTAAAACACTTTATCCTCAGTCAAAGAAAAACTATTAGAACAAGTGAATTTACCAACATTGTAGGGTACAAGGTCATTATACAAAAATCGCTTGTATTTCTATATACTAGCCATGAAACTTGGAAAATGAAATTTTGAAACATTACCACTTATAGTAACATCAAAAATATAAAATACTTAGGAATCAATTTAACTAAAGGTGTTCGAGTCCTGTACCCGGACAATAACACAGCATTGTGGGGAGAAATTAAAGATCTAAGTACATAGGGAGATATGCCACGTTCATGATGAGAACCCTCCACATTGTTAAAATGTTAATTCTCTCCAAATCGTTCTGTAGAAATATAACCCTAAACAAAATCCCTTAGATTTTTTTAAAAAAATTGATAAGCAGACTTTAACACTTACATAAAAATAAAAAGGTCTTTAAATAGTTGAAACAGTCTTGAAAAGTAACAATTTTTGCTTCCTTAAGAATTATAAAACTACAAGGGCGCCTGGGTGGCTCAGTCAGTTAAGCATCCCATTCTTGGTTTTGGCTCAGGTCATGATCTCATAGTTTTGTGAGTTCAAGCCCCACAAAGGGCTCTGTGCTGACAGCGTGGATTCTCTCTCCCTTTCCCTCTCTGCCCCTCCCCTGCTCATGCTGTCTCTTTCTCAAAAATAAAGAAATAAACTTAAAAAGAAGAATTATAAAACTAGAGTAATTAAGGTACTGTGGCAGGGGCCTAAGAACAGACAAATAGACAAATAGAATAGAATAGAGAGTCCAGAAATAGGCCCACACATGTACAGTCAGTTGATTTTTAACAGTTGCCAAAAGAATTCAATGGAATATGAAAGTAAATTTACCAAAGGTTCTAAGACAACCAGATTACTGTATGGGAAATATGAGCTGCAGCCCTTCCTCTTAGCATGTACAAAAGCTAATTTGATATAGACCATATACAAAAACACAAAAAAATGTAACTATAAAGCTTCTATAAGAAAACATAGAATAGCTTTGTTACCTTGAGGTGGGCAAAATTCTTTAACTAGAACAAAATTCATTAACCATAAATAATTAATTATACTGAAACAAATTTTTAAAATTCTTATCTGAAGATACCATTGAGAAAATGAATAGGCAGGGGCGCCTGGATGTCTCAGTCGGTTAAGCCTCTGACTTTGGCTCAGGTCATGATCTCACGGTTTGTGGGTTCTAGCCCCACATCAGGCTCTGTGCTGACAGCTACCTCAGAGCCTGGAGCCTGCTTCCGATTCTGTGTCTCCCTCTCTCTCTGACCCTACCCTGCTCACGCTGTCTCTCTCTCTCTTTCTCTTTCAGAAATAAATAAAGCATTAAAAAAATAATAAAAAAAGAGAAAATGAATAGGCCATGGGCACCTGGGTGGCTCTGCTGGTTAAGCGTCTAACTTCCCCTCAGGCCATGATCTCACAGCTTGTGTGTTTGAGCCCAGCATCATGCTCTGTGCCTGGAGCCTGCTTCGGATTCTGTGTTTCCCGGTCTCTCTGCCCCTCCCCCACTCATGTTCTCTCCTTCTCTCTCTCAAAAGTGAAGAAACATTTTTAAAAAGTTTAAAAAAAAGGAAACAGGCAAGCCACAGACTGGGAATATGTAATTGAGATGTATGTATACATCAAGTAGATACTTAAACTCAGAATATATATGGAATTTCCACAGCTCAACAACACAAAAACAAAACACTCATTTTTATTTTTGTTTTTGTTTTTGAGGGAGAGAGCGAGAAGGGGGAGGGACAGAGGAAGAGAGAGAAAGAGAGAGAGAGAGAATCTTAAGCAGGCTCCATGCCCAGCATGGAGCCCAACACAGGGCTTGATCCCAGGACCATGAGATCATGACCTGAACTGAAATCACAAGTTGGAAGTTTAACCAACTGAGCCACCCAGATCCTCCAAAAACCCCATTTCAAAGAAACTCAACAAAAGAAGAATTACAAAAACCCAGTTAGCATATGAAAAGATGCTCAGCATCATTAGTTATCAATGGAGTGGAAATTAAAACCACAACAAGGCAGGGGCGCCTGGGTGGCTTAGTCGGTTAAGCGTCCGACTTTCGCTTAGGCATGATCTCGCGGTTCGTGGGTTCGAGCCCCGCGTCGGGCTCTGTGCTGACTGCCAGCTCAGAGCCTGGAGCCTGTTTCAGAGTCTGTGTCTCCCTCTCTCTCTGACCCTCCCCTGCTCATGCTGTCTCTCTCTCCTAGAAAAAAAAAAAAACACCCCACAACAAGGCATCACTTTACACCTACTTCAGTGGTTAAAATGAAAGAAACTGACACAGCAAATATTGGACATGATGTGGAATACCTATACCTCTTGTATGTTGCCAGTGGGGGGTGTAAAAAGGTACACCCACCTTGAAAAACTATCTAGCAGTTTCTTATGACGTTAAACTTATACCTATTTGGGAATTCGCTCTAGAATTTTTGCCACTGGTTATTTAACCAAGAAAAATAACAACAGGGTCCACAATTGAGATGTGCACATAAATATTCAGAGTGGTTTCATTCATGATAGCTCAGAACTGGAAAAAAGACATATAATAGGTACAAGAATGGATAGGTGCATTGTAGTGTATCCTTATAATGCAATACCATTCAACAGTAAAAATGAATGAACAGCTTGAGCACACAATAGCATGGATGAATCTCAAAAGCATGCTGAGTGAAAGAAATCACGTACAAATGTATACAGAAGTGTGCATATTGTATAAAATTCTAAAACAGACAAAAGTATTGTGATAGAGATCAGAACTGTGGTTGCCACTTTGGAGGGGAGAGGGTGGGGGTTGACTGGAAAGAGGCATTAAAGAACTTTCTAGAATGATTGATATGATGGGGGCAGTGTGGGAATAAGTGTATTCATTTGTCAAAACTCACTGATCTAGAAACTAAGATCTGTGCAGTGTATGGTATGTGAATCAAAAAGGAAGAAGATTCTCTTACACAGTAACCACCAGAAATTGCACTCATTCTTGAATCACAAATTCAAACATCCTACTGAAACTACATTTTCTTGACTTTGTGGAGCTCTCCACCTTGAGGGCCCCACCATTTTTCTCTGTATCTGCCACTCTCATTTCTTTACTTCCTCTACCAGGATGAGAACCACGGCCCATTATTATTGCTCCCTTGTAGATAACCTCAACTATTTTGTCTCTTTTCTTTCTATTCCATTTACCGGTTGCAGCTCAACCCTGCATGCATGAAGCAAGCCACTGCTTGCTCTGTGCCTGCTTGCATGCAGTTGAGTGTTTCTGAGCAAAAATCCCACAACTGAGTAGACTGGCGTGACCCTAGTTCTGTGATGACCAACCTTCTTCTAAGCTCGAGATTTCCAACCTCACTGCTGATATAAGCTTATTTTGTTTTCCTCAAGGAATATTCTAGCTACATTCATTCCATACTGTGTTCCTCCTCTTAGCTAACCACTTTAACTTGTATTAATTTTTTTAAACCCCAAAACAGCATATAATAAAGAAAGTCTGTCTATTTCTCCCCACTACCAAATCCAAACTGCTCATGGCATTACCACCCACTTTTCCTCCTCTCCTGTGTCTGGGAGGTGGTATCCTCCTCTCCTCTGCGAAGTCAGGGCCCCATTGGTGCACTGGATCCCACACTCTTTTTGCCTTATCCAACTGTCCCAGTGTTAGGGCTTCTGCTCTCACTCTCTTTAACCCTTAGCTCTCTATCGGATCCATCCAATAAATACTCAAACACCTGTATATCCCGCTAATCTCCTCCAGCTATTGCCCGATCTCTCTTCCCTACTTAGCTGCTCTTCTAAGAGCTTCCGGGTCATATCCTTATTTATTATTTTTTCTTCATTGTATTCAGTTTTACTTCTGCCCCCTCCCCACCACAGCAACCAATCTTGTTAGGGTGCTTCATGCTGCCGTGCCAGTGATGATTTCTATGTCCTCCTTTTTCTGGAACTTTCTGTGTTGTTCTAGTTTGTTAACTACTACCTTCTTTCTTGGAATGCGATGCTTCTTGTCTTGGCTTCCATGGCACCAAAGTCTCTTGATCTTCTCCTAACCCCTGGTCTCAGACTCCTTTGTTGACACCTCCACTTCTTCCCCTGCCTGAATTCTAACGGTTGAGTTCCTCAGGGAGGAGTCCATGGCCCTCTTCTTCTTCATCTCTTAAATCCTCATTCCATGCATTCATATTTTTATCTCTTATGACCCTTAAATGATTATCTGTAGCCCAGCTCTTTCTTCTGGTCCTCAGACTCTTGCTATTTCTAACTTTGGTGGCTCACAGAGATGCCTACATTGATGTGCCACAGAGTAAACAATTGATTTCCCCATTTCCACTGCTCCATTGTTCTTCCACATTTGGAAGAACATTGCACCAAGGCAGAACCAGCCCCATCTTTCCTGATACCATCTTCTTTTGTCCCCTTCCCCTCAACACACATTCTAATTCATCACAAATTGCTATGGATTTTATCTCTAAAACATGTCTCGAAATTATTGCCGACATGTCTGTATTCCCTGTGCACAGATCTAACCCAAGCTACCCTCACCTCTTATCTGACTCCTGCCTAACCTCCAATCAGTCTTCCTATTTTACCTCTTGCTCCCTTCAATCTACTCCCCATGTAGCAGCCAGAATGATTAATTAAAGGAGTATAAGATAATATCTCCCACTCACCTATAAGTGCCCTCCCCCATTGAAAACTCTCAAGGATGTATTTCCCTTACAACACAACCTAAAAACCCTTAACATGGTCTCAAGGTCATACATGATGTAGCTTTCCTCACCAGCCTCCCCTTGAAATGCTTTTCCACTCATTCACTATATTGGTTTCCCTCTTCACCTTAGTACCTGGAGTAACCAACCTCTTCCCTTTCAGGGAATTTGTACAACCTGTTCACTCTTCCTGGAACATTCTTTCTGCCACTTTTTGCCTGGCTCCCGCTGAGTCAATACACGCAGTTCCCACATCACTTCCTCAATATGGCCTCTGTCTGTTTTTCTGTCGCTCGACAGCCTGGTATTTTCTATTGTAACAGGCCAATTTGTAAATACAGGTTTATTTGTGTGTGTATTTGTTTAATGTCAGTTTTCCCTAAAGATGTTTAATATTCATGAAGGTAGAGACCAGACCTGTTTTGTCTGCCCTTGTATATCAGTAATTACAGTCCCTGACTTGTAGTAGATGCTCAATAAGTATTTGTTGAACGAATTTGTTGTTTAATATAATACAAATAATAATTTTTCAAGGCTGGAATCAATTGTATTTTTCTACAACTATTCCTAATCCCCTAATCCCTAATCCAGGATGTGCTATAAACTACAAAGTGCTAGTTTATAGATGTCTGTGTTTACATTTACTATGCTACTAATGGTAGATATTACTAATATTCCATTTTCCTCTACCTTGAGTTACAGGTAAGGTTGTATTTTCTTACTGTGTTAGACTCAGTTATTGCTCCTGATGTCTTCTGCTCCTCCATGTGATAAGTTTATTATACCTCCTGACCCTTTGGCTTACTCATCAATTTTCCTCATCTGACCTGTGGTGCCTCTCTATTTGAAGAATTATATTTTTCTGACATCAGATATAGACAATGGGACTTATGGGAAAGGAGGTGTGCCACTTCTGAGAAGAAGCATTAGAGCCACTGCACCAATCCACAAACTCTTTTCTCCATCTATTGTCAGAATGGCAATGTCTCATGGGGGGGCTACTCCTTTAGCTTGAATCCCAAGGCCTCAGGTGACCCCCAGGAAGCCTGTCACATGAGCAAGAAATAAATTGACTGTAAACCATTGAGATTTGGGCGGTTAATTGTGGTCACAGTTTAACCCAAACTAAGCTGTCTAAAAGATTCACTTCCTTGAAGTTAGATGTGGCCAACGTGATTGCTTTGGCCAACAAAATGTGAGCAGAAGTGATATATATCACTTCTAGGAGAATTTAGCTTGATCATATCTCTCCAGACTTCAGAAGTCATGTCTTTGGGTCCAAATGCAGTGAAGCAATAATCAAGCAGCAACAAATACAAAGAAGATTAGATATTTATGAACTTGGTAAAGAGAGAGTACATAAGATTGCCTGGAAGATCTTCTGCATCTGATACAAAGGTGCCTTGACTCTCTCATCCAAATCCTTACTGCTGCCTTTGCATTTTCTGGGATAGGACCTGACCTACAAAGAAATCCTGGATGTCAGAGACCTCTTAATACCATGTCTGTTTCGCTCTCCACTAGTGAAGTGAAGGAACTTTGTGTACTTACTGAGGCAATATGGCCCAAAAGAAGTTCCCAGGAGGAGTCCATGCTTTCTCCCTGTCTGCTGGTGGTCACTGGTGTGTCTTAGTGGGGACTCAGGGCCTTTCTTCTAGGAAGTACCAAGCTGATATCACTGGTTTATTGATTGATGCATGTGGCCAGGAGGTTCTTGGGAAAGTGGCTAAAATACCTTATAGAATACTGCCAAGCTTCAACTTCTGTTTTAAGAAACATTTCCTGAATACCTGCTCTATTCCTGGCAATTGACATTATTTCCTTATAACCACCAGGTAAGGAAAATATTACCTCCATTAGACAGACGATGACATTGGTTCAGAGAGTGTAGGGTTCTTGCTCAAGAATGGAGAGTATGAGTGGAGAGCCTGGGTTTGAACACAAATATTTGAATTCTATTCTCTCTCTCAACCTCTCTCTTTCTGTCTCTTGCTCTGACCCTGTCTCTGTCCCTCCCTTGCTGTATGTTAGTGCCATTGCATATACTGCCACTATCCTCTTAATATTTCCTTCTCTACATCTCATCCCTAGAATTATTTTCCTTGAAAACTCTTCCTACTGGTATGGTGTTAAAAGACAGTTTTCAGTCTCCTGGAAAGAGTTATATGATAAAATTTAGTTCTTAGGAGTGTAACAGAAGAGGCCAGAGGACAAGCTTTGAGAATCAAAATAGCAAAACCTTTCCTGACTCCTGTTGGTTATTATAGAATGAGCTGTGATAGGCTGATGAGGGAAACCAGGGATTCATAGAGTTCCCAGTTAGAGCCACTGGCCCAAGACAGTCCTCTCAAGGATGCTTCAGATGCCTGAGGCATCACCTAGTGTCTACGTGAACACAGTGAGATGCGCCAGAGGAGGAGGTCAGCTACAGAGTCCCTCTCCCCAGAATGCTTCCCAGAACCAACTGTGGGCTTCTCAAGTTGGAGAACACACCGTAATTAGGGGATATGCTGGGGAAGCTGGAGGCAACTATAGCTCAGACAGAGCCACTGCTGCTCCAACTTGCTGCTGTCATGTCTGTCTTGAAGTTGATCTGCAACTCTTGGAGGTGACTAATCGCTAAGTGGTGGCTCTGTCAAGGGTTTCAGGGCTTGCAGTAACTTGGGCCTCCAGAAATGTCCCAGTGGGAATTTGGGTGACCTACATATATTTAAACTTTGTTCAGCAACAAAGCTTCCAGTCATCCTCTTCAGACTTCCCTTGCTTTCCATGGATGCTTGGTAGGAATGACTTGGGAGCTCTCAGCTCTTTACTGAGGAGAAGGCAGGTGCTAGATGTGTGACGATGGGTGCAAAGTTAGAGTCTTTAATTCAGGTCATGCCAATTACTGCTTCTTGGAGTTGATATCTGCTTCTTTTTTTTTTTTTTTTTAAGATTTTATTTGTATTTACCAGCTGTTGTTTTTTTAAGATCTACTTTTATTTTTTTTTTTTCAAATTTATTTCTAGGAGAGAGAGAGAGACAGCGTGAACAGGGGAGGGTTAGAGAGAGAGGGAGACACAGACTCTGAAATAGGCTCCAGGCTCTGAGCTGGCAGTCAGCACAGAGCCCGACGCGGGGCTCGAACCCACGAACCGCGAGATCGTGACCTAAGCGAAAGTCGGACGCTTAACCCACTAAGCCACCCAGGCGCCCCGATATCTGCTTCTTATACCCTATTCTTATACCCTGGAAAACTGGCCTTTACCGGCAGAAGCTAGACATTATCTGATTCCTCATCTCATTCTACAAAGGCCAGCACAGCATCATGCCACGTCCTACACGGTGTAAAAGTGAGGAAAAGCTTCTCCACTCATGTCCAAGCAGAGAGGGACTTCAGCGTGGGGGCGTTTGCTCTCTGAGAGGGCACAGTGGGAACCTAGGAAATCTTCTGGAGAGAAAGGGAGATTCTGCTTGAGCAGCCAGCACAGTATCTATCTACTCCTTTCCATAAGAGAGGTGAGAAGAGATTGTCTTAGTTTTTCAGCGCTTTCTTTAGCGTGGGGACAGAGAAGCCCATGGCCTTACCTTTTCCTGCCAGAGCTAATCCACCTGACTTGGTGCAGTTAAGTTGGCATCATGCCTCTAGACATTATGAGGCAACAGAGATGGGCAGACAGGCCCAGTTTACCCTCCCTTTGCCTGGGGTTGGCTTTCTTTAAGCTGCTTCCTGGAATCCTTCCTCATCCTCTGCTAGACCAGTTCTCCTATCTGTCCCTTTCTCACCCTTATAATTACCCGCCCATTCCTGAACTGCTGCCATCCCTTTAGCATTCCTTTAGGGAGTCTTTCTCCCTAAAAGGGAAAAAAATCTCTTTTGAAACATTCCTCATGAAAAATCACCAAGCAATCCTTGCTGATGGCAAAGCTCCAAACCATGAGTGATTCTCATATGAGTTGCAGTTTTCTGGAAAGTCTTAATTCACTTAAACCAGAATTTCAGCGATTGGGCTTTATTTAATCCCAATCCCTAGATTTTCATTGTTGGTGATTGCTATTTTGTGGAGGGTTTCTACCCTAACTTTTCCTTATTTGTCCAAATCCAGTGTTAACTAGATCTCTGCACTGGTCAGTTCTCAGGGTCTACATGATCTTCTGGGTCATGAGGAAAACATGGGCTCTCAAGTTGTAATCTTGGGGATCCAGAAGAGTAAAAGGAGTGCTGACTTTGGAATTTAAAAACGGGTTCAAGTTCAAACTGTGGCTCACTCACTCTTAGGTGAAATAAAGGGGGGCTTCATTTGAAAATGAAATTTCTTCAGTTGAAAATGGGGCTTATGATATCATGATATCATATATTATGTTTTCTGAGGATATCACAAAGTGCTATATATAATAAAAGAATCCAAATACTGTACAATTCATAGAGCATGATAACAGTCATGGTGGAAAGGAAGAAAAAAGGAGAAGAGTGATGATACAACATCAAATCCAAAGAAGGAAAGAGTATCCAATGGAAAAAAGACAGACTCTTTAACAGATGGTGCTGGGAGAACTGGACAGCCACATGCAGAGGAATGAAAGTAGATCATTTTCTCACACCATACACAAAAATAAACTCAAAATGGATAAAGGACCTGAATGGGAGACAGGAAAACATCAAAACCCTAGAGGAGAAAGCAGGAAACAACCTCCTTGACCTCCACTGCAGCAATTTCTTACTTAACACATCCCCAAAGGCAAGGGAATCAAGAGCAAAAATGAACTACTGGGAACTCATTAAGATAAAAAGCTTCTGCACAGCAAAGGAAACAATCCATAAAACTAATAGGCAACTGACAGAATGGGAAAAGATAATTGCAAATGACATATCAGATAAAGGGCTAGTATCCAAAATCTATAAGGAACTCACCAAACTCCACACCCGAAAAACAAGTAATCCAGTGAAGACATGGGCAGAAGACATGAACAGACACTACTCCAAAGAGGACCTCCAGATGGCCAACAGACACATGAAATGATGCTCAGAGTCCCTCATCATCAGGGAAATACAAATCAAAACCACACTGAGATACCACCTCATGCCGGCCAGAGTGGCTAAAATGAACAAATTAGGAGACTCTAGATGCTGGCAAGGATGTGGAGAAACGGGCACCCTCCTACACTGTTGGTGGGAATGTAACCTGGTGCAGCCCCTCTGGAAAACAGCATAGAGGTTCCTCAAAAAATTAACAATAGAACTCCCCTAGGACCCAGCAATAACACTGCTATGAATTTATCCAAGGGATATAGGAGTGTTGATGCATACGGGCACATGTACCTCAAAGTTCATAGCAGCACTCTCCACAATAGCCAAAACATGGAAAGAGCTTAAGTGTCCATCAACTGACGAATGGATCAAAAAGATGTGGATTATGTTTACCTTGGAATACTACATGGCATTGAGAAAGAATGAAATCTAGCCATTTGTAGCAACATGGATGGAACTTGATGGTGTTATGCTGAGTGAAATGAGTCAGGCAGAGAAGGACAGATACCATATGTTTGCACGTATAGGAGGATTAGGAGTAACTTAATGGAGGACCATGGGGGAGAATAAGGGGAAAAATAGTTGGGGAGAGAGAGGGAAGCAAACGATGCGACTCTTGAATGCTGAGAACAAACTGTGGGCTGATGGAGATAGGGGACAGGGGAAGGGGGGTGGTGGCCATGGAGGAGGGCACTTGTGGGGATGAGCACTGGGTGTTACATGGAAACCAACTTGACAATAAACTATTTTAAAAAAAGCATCAGATCAAGATGACTTTCTCTCCTGGATGGCAGACTCTGTGAGAAGAACGGGTGCCTTTCCTTCTGCCTTCCTTAGCTGGGTAGAGGTCACTGAGCAAATATTTACAGTTGGCTATCATGTGTCACTGGGGTTACAAAAATAAGTGAGATAGATCTCTGTGTTATATGCCACAATAGAGGTAGGGATACAATATAATAGAAACAGATGAGGGAACTATGAATTCCTGGATATGGCTGTGAGTCTGAGGCCATTGGCCTGGCATTAATGGTTGCATCTAAGCTGAGCTTTCAAGATTTCAGTAGGGAAAGGACTGGGGAAAGGAAGTCCTAGGCTGAAGGAATGACCTGGGCAAAGGCATTGGGATTTGGTGGTGAGTTCAGGGATCAGAGAGTAGTCTACTGGCCAAAAGATAGATTTTGTGGGAAGAGGTGGCCAGAAATGAGGCTGAAAGATGAGCTGGGCCCAGATGGGTCTTGATGCACATAAGAGGAGTATGGCTCTCCTTTTCAGGGACAGGCTGTGTTCAATGTGAGTTGGGAGCCAGTTTGGCAGGAATCTGAGTATGTGGGGGCATGCTGTAAAAGGTGAGTGACATAGACTATGAGTGGTTACTTGCTTTAGGCCCCAAAAACTTCTGACCCAGTGGGGAGAGACATGAGCACAGGGAGGACAGAGAAAGATCACCTCTCATGGGTCCTCAAGGTGGGGCCATGGTGAGCCATTTTCCATCCGTGGTGAGTCCGGCTTTCAGAGTTACTGGGCTGAGTTTGTAGGAGCCCCAGACCTTGCCAGCGAGAAACTTCTTGTCACCTCCATCCACCAATGGATCTTTTAAGGGAGTCCACTCTATGCTTTCGTGGACAAAAGTCTCAGGCTGACAACATATTTTGTAATTCCAAAGAACTGTATGGAACATATCAGAGGCTTGCTACTCAAGGATACTCCACATTAAGAAATACTGCTCCAAATGGTTACATGTGAAAATGATAAGTATGGAATAAACTAGAGCACTTCCATCACCTGATAACATTTTGTTTTCCTTGGTTACACCGATGCTAGATGAGAAAGGACAGTGTCCTTGTAGCAAGGTACAACTTGCTCAGAGATGGGCAAGGTTCAGAGAACATAAATAAAAAGAGCTGTTGCACACTTGGGGAGTCTTTGTTTTTGGAAAGAAAGATTTAAAAAAAATCTAAGCATTATCCCAAGCACTGTCAGAACTGGAATGGCCTGTGGAATTTTATAGATGGGAAGGAGTCTTGCCAAAAATGTCAGAGAGAGAAGCAGTACTTGGCTGTCACCTGAGCCTCTTGTCTCCTACACCAGGACTCTCTATGGCTTCATCTCAACCCATTGGTTGCCAAAATTCTCTAGATCAGTTGAATGGGGCCTCTGTCTATTCATAACAAAGTCATGTACACATATACACATACATATATATGTATATATATGTGTGTGTGTGTATATATATATATATGCTTTTACATTTATATTTACTTTTTAGGGGCCCCTGGGTAGCTCAGTTGGTTAAGTGTCCGACTTCGGCTTAGGACATGATCTCACGGTTCGTGGGTTTGAGCCCCTTGTCGGGCTCTGTGCTGACAGCCAGCTCAGAGCCCGGAACCTATTTCAGATTCTGCGTCTCCTTCTCTCTCTGACCCTCCCCTCCTCATGCTGTGTCTTTCTCTCTCTCAGAAATAAATAAAACATTAAAGTTTTTTAAAAATATATATGTATATATTTGTGTGGGGGGTATTTTTCGTGGGATGGGGGGAACAGGATCATAAACTCTGCTCATAGNCTGCTTCTTCCTCAACAGTTAAGTGAGAACTTTGTCAAGGAAGCAGTTTCTCCCCTGCCTCTAACTTCTATAATGGGTAAAAGGACCATTCTGGGAGAGGCGTCGAGCTGGGAAAGCCTAGACTCTGCTCTCTATTGCTGTCAGAGGATTCTAGACTCAGAGGGACTGGCTTTAAATCCTGGTTCCCCCTTACCAGACATGTGAGTTACTTAACCCCTCTGAGCCCAGACAGCTCCTTATATATAAAACAAGAAATTATATCTGATCATAGGGGTGTTGTACCAAGTAAATGAGATACATATAGAATGACTATCCCAGGACCCAGTATGTATTCGTGACCTCGTAAATCTTTGTCCCTTCAAAATGTCTACTGTGGAAGTGACTTAGCTTTGGCCAATAGCCTAGCCTCAGGCCTGGAGGCCTCCCATTGCAGCATTTATAGCAAGAGCCATATACTCTCCTAAAAGAGCTTCACGTTGTTAAATCAGTGAGGAGATGTGGATGTCTTAATTTCTCCAGTTGTCACGGAATGTATTAAAACAAAGCTAACAGTATAAGCAGCCCCTGAAAGCTGTCAGTGAGAATTTCTCAGTGCACTGTGATACGGATGGGGCAGCCTAGCTCATGAGGTTTAAATCCATGCTTCAGGAAACCAGCAGATATCACATCCTGAGACTTGGGGATTACTCATGGGTGGCCAAAATCTCGAATATTAACGCTCAGATGCAATCATCAGCTGGCTTTGATGGCACTGGAGAAAAGGGTAGACCTCTTCCAAAAGTGTGACACAGGTGCCATTGGCAGAGGATGGCACCACCCAGGCAGGGACAAGACTACAGTGAGGGACATGTGAGGACAGAAGCCTCCATGCAGAGGTGACTCCAGTTTCCACATCCTCTCCCTGAGCACTGCGAAAATGGTAAGCCCTCTAGAGAACAGGTCTGAGTTGGCTAGCTTGCCTCTGACCCTGATTACTTTGGGGACTCTGTTATATTTTTGGGTTGCATTGTTTAGGACATTAACGTGGTTTCATGGACGTTTATTTTCCCCAGAAGAGGAGTTCCTTCCTTTTTAAAAGAAAAATCAAATAACAGAATTAGCAACACTGTGTTCCAGTGGAGCATTCTGGTTCAAGGACAAATTTAGAATGGGAACAGCAGGTGATCTCCCTGTAGATGCCTGCACCCTGACTTCACATCTGAGAGACTACTGTAATAAAACTGGGTCGGGGGGCAGTCCTGGGATGGCTGAAGGAAGCTCTCCAATTTTCATATGATCAATACTTGGAGGATATCAGTAGACAAGACTGAATTCTGCATCTCTGCACTGGGGAGTGTTGATATTTAGGATAAGTTCTGGGTCACCAGTGCTGGCTCAGAGATCCTGGCTTTTCTGTAAGGTACAGCTAGGTGCTCTTCAAGCGTCTCTGACACTACAGTTGATCAATGCTCAGTACAGTGTCTGGGATATGGCAGCATCTCATTAACACTGATAAATGAATGGATGTGTGACTATTTCCCAGTGTAAAAAGCTGCACTGAAGCCAATCTTTAAAACAGAGTGTGAGGAAGGGGACACTTGAGGCCAAGGACCTGGGGATGAGGCCAAAGTTGTCTTCTGTTCAGGAGCCCATGATCCTTGGTGACATTATTTCCACAGGCAGCGTTGCAAGAGGAGCAAGTCAGACATTCAAGCCCTGCTTACTTGCCTTTAATTAAAACCACATTCTGGCCTTGCTGTTCTTCATTCATTCGTTCTTCATTCATTATTCAACAAGTAAGTTTTTGAATAAATATTGTGCCTATTATGTCCATGTTGTGTTTTTCACTGAAGAAAACAGATAAACATTTCTGCCCAGGGAAACATATTGTATCAGTGTGTGTACTATTAGGTGCTATAACAATCCCAGAAATCTCAGTGTGTAAGCACAATACAGCTCTATTTTTGTTCCTATAAAGTGATATAGATGATGTGGGGGCCAAGGGCAAGCTGCCCCAAAATGTACCATTTTGGCATATTGATTATTTTGAATTAAAGTTATTTAAGAAACAACCAGAACAAGAAGAGTATCCTGACTGTACTCCCAACCCCAGCCTTTGTCTCCAGAAAGCAGGAAATAAATTATCCCTGTGAAAGATATCCTCTGTACCAAGACGTCTTTGTCACCATAGATAGGAAATTCATGGCACGAATATTGTATAAACCTTGATACTTTTACTTATTTACTACCTCAGTCTAAATTCTGTTCAGAATTCCTTACCAACGCAAGCTCTTGACCATAAGTTTTCTTTGTCCTGTCAATTCCTCAAAGACTTGTTTCTTTGTCTAAAAAATATAAATGCTACTTGGTCATTTCTTTGGGTCTCAATTTTGTTATTAGACCTCCTTGTGTAGGTAATCAAGCTTTGTTTTCTTTTTCTCCTGTTTTTATGTCTCTTGTCAACTTAATTCTTAGACCGTCTAGAAGCACTTTGAATAGTAGGGGGGAAAATATTCCTCCCCAAAACTACAAGGGTTATGGAAGGGAGTACTCAGATTATTGTCTTATTGTTAAGTTTATTTATTTATTTTGAGAGAGAGAGAGAGTGTGCATGTTTGCATGAGCAGGAAATGGGTGGGAGAGGTAGAGAGAGAGAGCGTGGTGGGGGAGAGAGAGGGAGAGAGACTGAATCCAAGCAGGCTTCATGCTATTAGTGCAGAGCTCAACTCAGGGCTGAAACCCACAAACCATGAGATCATGACATGAGCCAAAATCAAGAGTTGGATGCCTAACAGACTCAGCCACCCAGGGGCCCCAGATTACTATATTTTTTTAATCACTTGGGCTTACTGGAAGCTCTAGCATTTTCAGTGTGTCTAAAGTCACCCTGGGCGTTTACATTTGCGATCAGACAGTGGGATAGAGAGAACGAGAGAACAGGAGCCTGGATATTGTGAACATCATTCACCCATATTATATTCATCAGAACTCAGTCATAGGGCTTCTTAACATATAGGGAGATGGGAAATGGTGAGTGACCTCCCAGTAGAAACACTTCATTAGAGAAGGAGGGCATGAATATTTGGTGAAAAGGTAGACATGTCTGCCATACTTACATTCTCTTGAGTGCAGTGAGAATAGGGTGCAGACAATAAACATGCAAAGTAAGTATATTATATAGTATTTTGGATGATAATAAGGAAAAAAAGTCAGGTGAGAGAAATAGGAGGTGCAAACAAGTTGTGAAAATAACTTTCCTTAAATGGCGACTCATTGGGCCAATATTGTCTACAGAGCAAATGTGAGTTGATCCTTTACAAGAGTTACAAGTTAGGACTCTCTTTCCTGAGTTGTGCTGGAGCAGCTGAGATTGGAAAGAGAGACCTTAGATTCGGTCCAGACAAGCCCATACTGTCATCACCACAAATGTCGCCGGGGTAACAGAGATTATTGAGTACAAAAGACGTTATCAAAAAACATAACAGATGCAGACAGATAAAGTGGATTTAAATTGCTTCTGGATTTTTTCTATTCCTTGAGCTTTTGTGTGCCTGCAGTAACTGACCCAGGGTGAAATTCAGATGCTTTGTTTTAGTTTTGACTGTTTCTTTTTCAATAATACCAAATTTTTGATTCTAGAAGGATCTACTTCTCAGATGAGTACAGAATATCAAGGGTTGATTTCCTCCAAAGTAATAAAGGATTATTTGTTGTTAAGGAATACTAGCTGGTTACCTAATATCAACAATAGAGTAGAAGGTTAGTTGGAAAGGAGTTGATGAAGGAATTGAATGTTGCTAATGATATGGAAGAAAGTTCTGTATTCAATAAGAGTCAGGGAGATCTAGTGGGTACTATGCTACATGAAAAAAGTCAGATTCAGAAAGACAAATACCATATGATTTCACTTATATGGGGAATCTAAACACACAAAATAACTGAACACACAAACAAACAAAAAGAATCAGATCTATAAATACAGAGAACTGATGGTTGCCAGAGGGGAGGGCAGCGGAGGGAAGGGCAAAATGGGTGAAGGGGAGTGGGAGGTGCACGCTTCTGGTTATGGAATGACTAAGTGATGGGGGTGAAAGGGACAGCATAGGGAATGAAGTCAATGATATTGTAATGGTGTGGTATGGAGACAGATGGGGGCTACACGTGTGCTGAGCACAGCACAGTATATAGAGCCATTTAATCACTATGTTATACTCCTGAAACCAATGTAATCTGTGCCGACTATACTAAAAAAAAATCTAGTGGATCAAGAAAAAAGTCAGGGGCTTAGACAGTTCTGAAAATTCAACCCATTCCTTGCATTGTGGGCTCAATCCAGGAAGCATGTTTTGGTCCTTCTTGCACACTTGGCACTATGCAAGGCACCAGCGATACAGCAGTAAACGCAGTTCTGCTCCCCATCCCGGGGAGCCCCACCCAGGCTTGGAAGAAAGACACTTCACCCACCAGAAGGGTGGGTTCCAGCTGGGCCGAGAAGGGCCCTGAATGTCATGCTGACAATCCTGCGCTTATGCTCCAAGGTTGGTGAAGAACCGTCAGAGAGCTGTTTTCTGTGCTGGGGAGGGGGTAAGAGGGAAGCATGCAGTGGGATTACTGGCAAGTCAGCCTCTTTGACCCTCATTTTCTTTGTCTGGAAAGAGAAGATAATAACTTCCCTGCCCATCTTGCAGCGCTGTTCTAAAGATCAAATGAAATCATAGTATGCTATTCCGGTGTCAAGAACTGTGATTAGGGCTGGCTAATAATCTAGATGTCTGGAAACACAGGGAAGACAGCTGCTGCACCGCGATGCTCTGGGAGGATAACATCTTGTATCCTCCAGCATGGGCATATCTAGGAGGGAAACCAGTCTTAGTAAAAAAACAAAAAGCGAACTAGTAAAAAAAGAAAATATCCCCAACCCCCAAAACCCAAGTAATGGGATATTTTGAAAGAAGAGTAATTCTTTTTTTCTTTTCAAGTGAAGTTTGTTGCAAGTGGAAAAAAAAAAGAACAGAAAACCCTAGGGGTGCAGATGAAAATGCAAATTCAGATGTGAAGCAAGGGAAGGAGCCCCCACAGAGCAAGAGCCTGGCAGCCCAGGCTGGTTCAGGCCTGGCAGGAGACTCCTGCCAATATGTGGGCCCCCTGCCTGCCCCAGCACCCCTTCAAACCAATAGAGGCTCGACAGCTCTTGTCTGGTGCTGACCAGACCTCCAGAGAATATTCCAAAAATTCTTCTGAATTGCTTTTCCTCCAGGGCGTGCTTGGACCCAAGGGGCTCACTGTTTCAGAATTACAGATGTTTCTGGGCAGTGTTTTCATCCTTCACTCATGTGATTTCCTGCAAGTGTTGTTCCCTGAGGGAAGATGCTTCTGTTCAGGAGGCCTCAGAGCTTATCTGGCTTCTCTGTGGACTTTGAGACTCCACGTGCCAGTATAGCACCTATTATAAACCAAGGCATTCCTCAGGGAAAACAGGACAAGCCCATGTAACATAAGCTATAGTGGCCCTATTTCAAGCCCTGAAATCCCATTCATTCAGCCCAAATTTGAGAATTCATCCCAACATCGAAAGCAAATACAGGAGGTCTTCAGCTTGGGGGAAAATGTTTATTTTGGACTGTTTTCTTCTCATTTGTGCCATGTTGAAAAATTGCAGAGAAGGAAATGGTCATTGTTATTGCGTTGGATAATGAGTAACCGTAGAAGTCAAAGTTTTGCCAAATCTTATTATTACTGAGATAAACTAGTTACCACAGTTATTACAGAAATAAAATCTGAATGGCAACAAAGGCCCTTATTAAACATTTATTTCACTTTTGTTTTTTTAATGCTCACATTAACAGAGGAATTTCACCTCTAGAAAAGAGAAAGAGGCTGAAGGACGACTGCCTAAACTATGTCTCATTCAATTCTTACCAGACAGGATTCTTACAAAGTAGGCAGGTGACCCCATTTCATAGATGAGATTGAGACCAAGAGAGTGATTTTTGCCAAAGGTCACACAGAAGTGGTAGAGCCATTATTTAAGCCTGACTACCTAACCCTCAACACTGAGCTCCTTCCTCAGCACTCCACCTTCACCTTGAGAGTCTCCTGGGACTTTGGCCCCAGTCTAGCCAGATGGAAGTAGAGGGCTTGCAAAACTGGTTGGATCAGTGGATACAGGAAAAAGCCTCTCCACCACAAAGATGTGAGTGTGGTTTGGAAGTACTGACCTATTATGAAATAGCACCCACACTCAGCCCCTCTACCTCTCCCCACCTCCTTCCTTCTTCCTTTTGGAGGGGGGTTTCTCATTCTTGCCTCTACTGACATTTTAAGACCAGATAATTCTTTGTTGTGTGTGTGTATGTTGGGGGGGGGGGTGGTCCTCTGTTGCAGGGTGTTGAGTAGCATCCCCAGCTTCTTATCTATTAGATGCCAGTAGCATCTCTCAGTCATGATAACAACATGGGAATATCTCCTCTAGCTAATCCCCCGGTTAAGAACCATTGTTTTATGGTGACCAATCATCCCAGTTTGCCCTGGACTGAGATATTTGTTATGGTTTCAGTGTTTAAACCAGGATAGTTGGGACTTAACGGAGATGCCTGGTCACCCTACAAGTGAGATTTCATCTCCTGCTTAAATAAAGTCTGTGGAGCAAGAGGGCATTGTGTTAACAATGTCCCAGCAGTCTGCAGTTTCACTGAGCTGTTGCTACACCGACTGCTTCTACCTAATACTCCTTTCTTCCCCTGTGTAGCCTGCGAGGGGAGCAGGGGAAGCGACCTACTGCAGAGAGACTGACTGAGTAGCCATGTGGGTTGTTACAGGACTGAAGAAGACAGGAGGGAACACTCGTGCATGTGGGCATGTGTGTGTGAGCTGGGAGGGACAGGTGGGTGCTGACCACAGAGAGCTTAACGNCCTGTGGCTCTGCCCAGGGCCCTGCCTCCTTCTCTGCTTCAGCAGTGGGGAGATGAAGCAGATTCCATGAGGTCAGTGATAATGATGGCAGGTCACCTGGCAGGAAGGCCCTCCCCTCGCTGGTTCCTGCATGGGCCTTCCGCTGTGCTCTTTGACACAGATGTTGGGAGGGTGATTTCCGTGTGGGAGTGTTTTTATTTTCCTTGATTATGTAAACCGGTTCTTTTGCCAAGAACATCTTGTGCCCTGAAGCTCTAGGCTGATTTCTTCCCATTGGCTGGCCAAGTTTCATTTTATTGGGAGGTTTATTTTTCAAGTTGCTGAGCAGTGATAACTTCCAGTACCTCTTGGGAGTGTAGTACCTGAAGTTCGGGATCCCCAACCACATCCCGTGACAATGACAGCGGATGAGTTGGTTTTCTTTGTGAACGGAAAAAAGGTAAGGTGGAGCTGGCCGGCCTTTGGTCTGGCTTCTCTGGTCCCCTGGAAGGGAAGTTTGTCCTTCAGAGGAGGGCTGTTCTCTCTCTTTCATATTCTCTCTTACTGTCTCTCCTTTCTTTCTCTCTCTCCCTCTGAAGTGTTGCTGCATTTTGGGTAACGCTGGGGAATGAAAACCTTGTCAGACATAGAACACAGTCAAAACTTTCNTATTTTTCAAGTTGCTGAGCAGTGATAACTTCCAGTACCTCTTGGGAGTGTAGTACCTGAAGTTCGGGATCCCCAACCACATCCCGTGACAATGACAGCGGATGAGTTGGTTTTCTTTGTGAACGGAAAAAAGGTAAGGTGGAGCTGGCCGGCCTTTGGTCTGGCTTCTCTGGTCCCCTGGAAGGGAAGTTTGTCCTTCAGAGGAGGGCTGTTCTCTCTCTTTCATATTCTCTCTTACTGTCTCTCCTTTCTTTCTCTCTCTCCCTCTGAAGTGTTGCTGCATTTTGGGTAACGCTGGGGAATGAAAACCTTGTCAGACATAGAACACAGTCAAAACTTTCTAGGGTCAAAGCAGTGCCCAGGAGGCAGGTGATAAGAGAGGTGTGCGGCAGCAGAGACGCTGGCACAAAGCTGAAAAAGGGCACAGTGTCCTGGGTGGGACTGGACCTCACCCACCATGCCTCCATCGCTGTGTTTATTCCAACACATCCTGAGGCTTTCGTCATTCTCTTTACTGAGAGAAGGAACATTAGCTTGTTTCCTTGCTAATATTGGGATATAAGATGTACATAGCCTTTGATTCTGGTATCTCACGTATGTAAATGTGACAGATTACTTGTGTGAGGACATTTACTGACATCTTGTGGCAAGCCACAGTTTGTTTTTTCCCGTAAAGGGCATGTTTCTCTCCCCCCTTTCCCCCTTGTATTGCAATAAATATTTCAAGTCTCTTACTTTGATAAAAATTGCCCCCTTGGATGATCTCCATTGATGCACAGGGACGTGGGGGAGGTAGGGGTAGGTGGAGCAGAGGGGACTTATGCTGTGGCTACCAGTCTTCCAAACCTGGCAAGGATGTGAATCTTTGCCAATCTCACTGCAGGTATGGGTAGAGAAGGTGTAAGTACATGCATTGTCCCATCCCTTCCCCCCCACCCCCAGCACTGCTGAGGTGCTCTGGTCTGCTCCAGAAACCCGGTTGGGAATGAGAGGGATAGTAAAAGGACAGCCATTGTTGTATCTTGTAAATGGCCACGTGGAGGGTATGAGCGATGAATAAGCCCAAGGTGCCCCCTCCCTCCAAATAAGGTAGAAGTGCTCTATTGGCACTTTTGAATTGAGAAATTGGGTGACCTTTGAGGTCATTTTCAAGAACTCAAATGTACTGCGCAGGGTGTGTAATGGCTAAAATGTCAGGATGTGTTTGGTGATTAGCAAGGAAATTCCATGAGCTGTGGAGCTCTGAAGACCACTGAATTCAGTTTGAGTGGTGCCACTGAGAGCCACAGGGGATGAGGTCAGCCATGTTCTTCTGCGTTTGGTGTGTCTCCCCCCGTAGATTTCTTTTCAGGACTGGCATCTGGCCGCAAGCCATGAGGCAGGGCAAAACTTCCCTGCCGACGCTTGTGAGACTTTTGCATCTGACATTTCCAACGACTTTGTTGCATTCAACAATTGCATTGGAGAGCTTCATGAAATTGTTGAATTGGCTTTCAGAAGGGTTACTTTACACAAAGCATCTTCTGTGGAATTTTTCTTATCCTAGTTTATGAGTGAGCACCTGGATTCAGTGATTTCCAAGGCCATGTCTTACCCTAAGATTCTATTATTTATTACACCATCAGTTCGTGTGTGACAGGACAAGATTCTGCTCTCTTTTAGGGATGGCATACTATGACCCACTGGATCTGAAAAGGAGCATTTCAAGGTCCATCTGGCTTGGCAAAGCTTTCTCCCCATGATTTTAGTTTCACTTTAGGAGAGCGATTTCAAATTTCTAGATGGTATCATCACATCAAACCCTCCTGTCTCTGGAAGCTTTTACTATTGTCAGTTTCTGTGATGCATTCTCATGTTTATAAGTTATAAACCTGTGGCCTCTTGAGAAACTGATAGAAAGGTGGAGAGGCAGTATAAGCAGTGATGAGGTGAAAGCAGTGCTTCACAAACAAGGCCAAGCAGGGATTCCTAGGCAGATAAGGCAGCTGTGAGTAAGTTTGTTCCCATTTCTATTTCCAAGATCTTTCTATATCTATTTCCTTTGTTACTGGATATCTTGCAGGGGAGTTGCCAAAGAAGCTGCTGGAATTAGTGACTCACTCACTCTTTTTTTTTCTTTTAATTTTTAATGTTTATTTATTCCTGAGAGAGAGGGAGAGAGAGAGATAGAGCATGAGTGGGGGAGGACAGAGAGAGAGAGGGAGGGAGACACAGACTCTGAAGCAGGCTCCAGGCTCCGAGTTGTCAGCACTGAGCCCGATGTGGGGCTCAAACCCATCAACAGCAAGATCATGACCTGAGCTAAAGTCAGACACTTAACCGACTGAGCCACCCAGGCGCCCCAGGAATTAGTGACTCACTCTTAAATGTAAGCCTCTTATTCTTCCTGACTCAGACCGCCCAGGACTCTGTCTTCACCAACTCAGGTTCTGGAGAGAGTGTAAGATGCCACCGATCAAATACCTCAAGTGTTTTCTGTGGTGGTGATGGGCCTTGATGATGACTATAATTTTCATATCCTCTGTTCTAGAGTCAGAGTTGGAGGGAAAGAAAGAACTGTCCAGGATTTTGGTGTTTATGGTGGCAATGGTCATTTTGGTGGGCAGGATTCTAGAGGCAGTGACTCTGTGTTTAGTGGAGACTGTGGCATCTGCAGGAATCTGGCAGATTTGGCATGTGGGGTGCAGCCAAAGGTGTCCATGAGCTATTCCCACAAGAAGCAGCAGGTGGTAGCTACAGAGAGCCCCTCGGTGGCTTCAACTCACTCTCACATTTACAAGCCTCTCCATGGACCAAGCCTGTGGGGTATGAATGCACTGGAGAAATGTGATCTCTAAGACCAGGTGTTTGCCATTCAGGAGTTTGAGAACCAGTTAAAGAGGTGGATTATAATTAGGCAAAGTAATGTATTGCAAAATGTATTTCACAGAAAACTCTCTCCATGAGATACATTTTGCAGATACTCTTTTCTAAAAATAAGAGGATATATTTACATATTTATTTTTTAATGCTTGTCCAGAATTTTATTTTATTATTATTTTTAAAATGTAATTTATTGTCACATTAGCTAACATACAGTCGAGTATATACAGTGTACTCTTGGTTTGGGGGGTCAATTCTCATGATTCATTGCTTCCATACAACACCCAGTACTCATCCTAACAGGTGCCCTCCTCAGTGTCCATCACATGGTTTCCCCTCCTCCCCACCCTCTTAAACCACTTAGCACAGTGTTGGCACTTAGCAGGTGCCCAATTAATGAGGAAAGAATGAGTGCATAAGTATTAAAAGCCCTGAGAAATCCTCTACTGAAGAAATTTAGTTTTTAAACTTTGCATTTTGAAATTATTTTAAATTTGCCAAAAAAAGTTGTAAGAAGAATACAAAGAGGTATTATAGACTACTCACATTCACCAACTTAACATTTTGCCACATTTTGCTTTATCATTCTCTCTCTAATTCTCTCTCTCTGCACGTACACACACACGTATAGATATTTATATGATACACAAATATATTAGATTTTATGTATATATTTATGGATATACATGTCAATATATAGATGTATATACATACCTAATTAATTGTATATATTTATTTATATAATTAATAGGAATAAATACATAAAGTACATACAATTTTCTTCTTGAAACATTTGAGGGTAAATTTCTGATATAATGCCCTTTTACCTCATAAACCAAGAGTAGGAATATTCTTTCAGAACCAGTCTCTCTAAAAATCAGGGAATGTGGTGTTGATATAATACTATTGTTTAATCTGTAACCCCTCTGCAACATATTCCAATTTCCCCAGTAATCTCATTTTTAGCTTCTCCTCCAAGCCTGGGACCCAGGGTCATATGGTGCAGTCAGTTTCCATGTCTCTTAGCTTCCGTCGAGCTGGAATGGTTTGTTAGCTTTCCTTGTCTTTTGTGACACCGATGTTTACGAAGAGAATAGACCATTATTTCTTAAAATGTCTCTCATTTTGAGTTTATGTCCTGCTTTCTTATGATTAGATTCAGAGTCTGCACTTTGGGCAGGAATTCCAGAGAAGTGATAAGTGTTTCTCGGTGCGTTACAGTTGGGAGGCCCATGATATCAGCCTCTTCCATTATTTGGGATGTGAACTGTGATCACTTGGTTATGGTGGTATCTGCCAGTTTTCTCCACTGTAAGATTACTTTTTTACCTTTTATAGTTAATCAATAATCCATGAGAAGATACTTTAAGTCTGTGAAACTATCTTGATGATCAACCTTTCACCCAGTAGTTTCAGCTCCCATTGATGATTCTTGACTTGGTCAGTTATTGTGCTGATTGCAATATTAGGCTAATTGTATTCATCAGTTGGCATTCTTCTGTCAGAAAGAACTTTCTTTCTCTCTGATCTGTTTATTTATTAGTTATCACTTTGGACTCATAAGGGTTTTTTTTGGACTCACAAGTTTTAATTTCATTTAATGAGTTATAATCCATTAGAGCTATTATTCATTTTGCTGCTTAAATTATATCAGAGCAATTTGCTGAACCTAGCATTTTCTTTTTTTTTATTTTGTAAATTACATGTATTATATACTGTATTCTTACAAGAATGTTATTCTTTTTTTAAAATTTTTTATGTTTTGAATAGTTTATTGTCAAGTTGGTTTCCATTTATGAACCTAGCATTCTCTAAGCTCATATCCCCACGAAGTGTTTGTCCTTTGGAATGCCCACTGGCATCCTGTTGAGAGAGGGTTCTGTGGAAATTGCTGGAGCAGCGCTGCAGCCGTGCTATGACAGTGGTGCAGTCATTCTGTGTAGGAATTCAAGGAAGGTTGGACCACTCGTGACTGGGGTGATATACAAAATCTTTGCCAGGGAAGTTTCACTGGAGTAAAAGACTAGGTTGTCAGGAAAGGAGGAGAAGAAAAAGCTGAAAATTAAGACTGGGGACATAATGGAAAAAGGCCTCGGAAGACAGTGTAAGGACCTTGGATGTTATCTTGAACATGTGGGAAGTCACGGAAAGCACGGAGCAGGGGACAGATGTGACGAAAGCCGAGCTGGAAGAGGAAGCTACAATTTGAGGGGAAGGTAGTCAGCTAAGAGGCTCTTCCTGCCACTTGCAAGAAAGGCGATAGGGATCTTTGTTTTTGTGTTTATGACTTCTCTGAGAGAAAAGAAATAGTTCCTCCTGTGCACTTTGTAACTAGGACTTTGAACAAACTGGATCCGTGGGGTGTAATAAAAGAAAACGAATCTGATTCTCAACTTTCCTTGAAACATTCTTCAAGAGGCAAATGCTGGCAGTGTTATGACTTTTTGGGTGGCTCCGAATCACTAACGAAGTCCTAGGGTCATTTCTAAGTTTCCATTCACAGTCTCAATTCAAGATAGAACACCAACATTCTCTCTTTTGCATGGGCTACACTAGGTCCACAGGCAACACCTAGCAAACCTTTGCTCTCCCAAACTCTGAGAGTGCACCCCAATGCCAATACTGCCCTTTCTTCTTCAGCTCGCCTGGTAAGCCTATCTCTAGCTTTTAGATACACAGACCATTCTATCCCCCATTCTACAAGGGCTGTCTGTTAGCTTCACATGTAGGGTTATGGGAGCCCCCTCACAGAGTTTGAGGTGTGAGGTACATACCTTCTCTCCTCAACCTTAGGAAGACGTAAGACTCACAATACCATTCTCTCTAAAGAAATTCTTGTCATAAATTCTCTGTCTTTAATCATCCCAGTCACCCCAACCCTATTACCCTTGACAATGTATGATGAATATGAGTAGTGAAACAGGTTGTCATGGATTTCCTTTGACTATTTGCATTGAAAAAACTGGCACCTCATTTTGTAGGCAACATTTTCATCTTATTGAGTGTATCATTTGTGGACCTTTGGGTTGAGAGTTCTTCTCCACGTCTGACATGTGTTAATGGTGTTGGCTGTGATAGCCCAATGCATACAATAGTCCCTGTGTGCACAGGGGAAGAGACACACTCTCTACTGCCTGAGAATGTATGTGCTGGGGGGCATAGCCAGAGATCTACATGCCGCCATTCTTAGCTGCCCCTCACATTCACAGGTGTGATCCAACAGCTGGAAATGAGATGACATGTTTGATTTGAAGGGGGGCTCTGCCTTGGCCACCTCAGAATGGCAGGTGCAATACCTGAGCCCTCTGTGGTAGGTCCAGAGAGAAGCACTAAGGTAGAATTTTAGAATTGGAGAATATCGGCATGTATAAAGGATGGCTTGTGGTTCATATGTTCATTCTTATGGAATTATCAAGAAAAAGACCTTGGTTTTCATGATATATTTAGCACATCCCTGTTAGCTCCACAGACTCTTGGGCAAGATAATGGCTAAGTCTACCTAGGATATATTTTTCTTCTGGTTTTATTCTTATAGGTGGTGGAGAAGAATGCAGATCCAGAAACAACCCTTTTGGCCTACCTGAGAAGAAAATGTATCCTGACTTCGGAGGAGGAGGGGGGTATGAGAAGTCATTCTCTAGGCCTTATGTCATTTTCCAGTGATGGTGGGAAGCCATGAAGTGTCGAGGACAGAGCCCTAGAGCCAGGCTCTGGACACCTGCATTATAGCTGTGTGACTCAGGAGCTGTGTGACTCTGGGAAGTCATCTGAACTCTCCAGGTGTAAAATTATCAGCTGTCAAATGAAAGGATTCTTCTTGATGTTTCTCAAGATCTCAAGTGGTGCCAAGATTTAATCCAGGGTGTGTAAAATGAATAGCTGTGAGTGGCTCTCATTAGCCCTGGTAAGCTGCACAGCCATTCCCCTTGAGGAGAGGGCCTTCCTCAGATCTCTGCTGATCCACAAAGGGATCAGCAGTCTTCCTGGGCAATCTTCCTAGTTCTGTGAAGGTGGAAGGAAGGTCAGAGGAAGGAGTGTTTTTTGGGAAAGGGTTCCTGGGCTAGGGAACTGTGTGGAGGTACCATCCACTGTGGAGATGGTGGGTACAAGGAGGCAAGGACAGGGGAGTCCTGAGGGGCACCTGGGATGTTACTCTTCCTTCAGCGCAGGCAGGGTTCTGTAACATCTAAGACCTTGTGTTCTTTCAAAGTAGGAAGGTATTCTGAGACCCTAGAACAGAAACAACAGTGAAAATATAATCGGAGCTGGCATTTAATGAGCACTTACTAGATGTAGATAGAGTTCAAGCTGATTTTTGTACATGATCTCACTGATCTCCATAGCAGTTCTTTTGACACAACTTTGGACAGAGGAGGAAGTGAGGCCAACACATGGGAGGGACTTGCTGTTGTTCATGTGTTCTGGGCAAATGCTGGGAGAGCCCAGGCTAAAACCCAGAGCCATGCTCTTAACCTCCCACCCATAATGGAAACCCTTCAGGGTTGGTTGTTGGGATGATGCTCATCCTGACTTCCATCAACAAACCTCTCTCACCCTCAGAGGCAGGGATGTCCAGTGGCTCATTCAGGTGACATATTTTAGGACAACAAAGGATTTTTTTCAGTTCCCACAGAAACAAGTCTGAAGTCCATGGCCTTACCTCTAGTTCACTCATCTGTTATCAGATGGTGTCTGGCTCTGGTGTACTTTGTCCTGGAGTTTCCATCTGGAGAGTGCAGTCTGGAGTTTCACGGTCCCTGAACTTGGTGGCTCTTTAGCAGAGATGGAATCCCTCGGTAGGAACAGGAGAATACACAGAACTCTATTTCCAGTCTCTTTACCTGGGAGGTCTGAGATGAGAAGCACATTCTCAGAGATGTTGACATCAGTTTTAGTTTTCTAATACTGTGTTGAAAGCCCCAAAATCTCAGACATTCCTAATCATTTTCTAATACAGTGTTGAAGGCCCCAAAGTCTGAGAGGTTCCTGATCATAGCAATTGCTAATTTAAAGGTTGAATCTCAAATGAAATCCCAAACTGAAAGTCTTCACATAAATGAAGGCCAGGTGGCTTTTTGCTGTTTGTGGTGAGAGTTAATTTCTGGGAGTTCTTGAAAAGAAAGAATAAGAAGAGGGGAAAAAGAAAGAGCCCAGTCTTAATTTCTACACTGGCTTGCAAAAAGATCCCAGGTCACAAGATTCTGCTGGACTTTGGGCTGCTACCATTTATTTCCCCATGACTCTATATTGTCTGAATTGCTGCTAACGACATATATTCTGATGAGTGAGAAGAATAACTTAGGACATCAAGAGCTCTTCCCGGATGTGTTTTGAAAGAGGCAGCTGCATGGTGAAGGGGGAGCCCCCAGATCTGGAGTCAGATGATTTTGTTTGGGCCCTTACACATGGTAACATGAGTGACTGTCTTTCTTGCAGGGCTCACATTACCTCCTCAGTTTTGTTTTGTTTTATCTGTGGGGAAATGGTAACTCCTACCCCACTTGCTCACTAAATTATTGCGAAGATTAAATGGTTCCATGGATGTTAAGCATTTTTCAAGTGTAAGATGCTATGTCATCATTAGTTATTAATTTTATCTTGCAAATGTGGGAAATGACCAGTGATAATGACCTCCATCTTTGGTAGATAACTGGATGGCTTAGAGGTCTGGAGCCTGCAGGGAAAGCAGTAGCAGAGACTGTGCCTCAGGCAAAGGGGCTCCTTTAAGAGTTGTTCTCTAGAATAGCCTATTACTTAGGCATGTAAGCAAACTCAAAGTTATCATGTAAGTAATGGCTCCAATATTGGTCCCCAACCTCGAAGAATCTTCATTTTAATTTATGTACACATAGCTTATGGGTGGATATTCAGAAGCCCCTCATCCAACCCTACTTTTGGTTCCTGGACTTAATCAACCCAAAAGGTTCAAGGTGAAAAGTTGGGACTCAGTAGGTCCCAGAACAAATCAATGTCTCTTTTGGCTTCATTGCATACCCAGCCGGGGTGATGTGAGGGCCGCCCCACATGCCTGGTTCACTTGCCCAGTGAGACCACGGCTTGGGAGCCTAGAAGACCATGCCAAAAAGATCTCAATATGAAGAAGAATCTCCAGGATTGGACAGCAGTGGGACTCCAGTCCCAGGGAATACTTGGGTGCTGTCTGATGGGACCTTGATGCCTTTCCTCTTCTGTGCAGTGGGGATGGTCCCATTCTCTGCCTTCCAAGGCACAGTGCAGCCTTTTCTGGAAGAGGAGGCTGTGTGGGTCTGCTGCCTCCCTGGGTTGAGGGGCCTGAGCCTGGGTGTGGCAACGGATGGCTCTGCACAGACACTTGCCAGCGGCCCAGCAAAGACTCTTCTGTGAGTTCATGTTCCTTAACCCTCCACCATCCAGTGGGGCTGAGCGGGACCAAGCTGGGCTGTGGAGAAGGGGGCTGCGGGGCTTGCACGGTGATGCTTTCCAAGTATGATCGTTTCCAAAACAAGATCATGTATCCTTTGCCTGATGGTTTGAGTGTCCATGCAAGGACTGTGATGTAGGGGTCAGGTTGTGAGTGTGTGTGTGTGTGTGTGTGTGTGCATGCCCATGAGACCTTTCTAAGACACAAACTCATTTTCTATCCCATGAAATCCTTCAGATGGTCTCCACTGTCTGTGGGATAACATCCAATTTCTGTGCTTAGCACTAAAGGCCCACACAGGAAGGTGTGCCCCATCTGTGCTCCTCAGTTTTCTCCCTTCAGACACCCAGCACTCCATCCTTGGGACAACTGTGGACTCCTAACACTCTCTGCCCACTGATTTCCTGGTCTTTGAATAAATTGTTACCAAGTCTTGAGTGTCCTTTTTCTAGGACTTCTGTACTTGGCTAACTCTTGCTAGTTCCTTAGGACAGGGCAAAATATTATCTCCTCCAGGAACCCTCCTTGACCTGCTAAGGTTGTATAGGGTACCCACTGGCTGTGCTGGTCCCACAGTTCCCTATCCTCAGCTCTCCTGAAATGCTTACAGTAAGCTGTTTAGATTGCATCTTTATGTTGGCTTCTGTTTTCCTGGGTGGACTGCAGACTATCAAAGAAAATCTTACCCACCTCCATTTCCTCAGCCCTCAGCAGAATGCCTGGCATTTGCTGATGTTGAGTAAATGAATGAGTGGTTACAAGAAAAATGGACATCAGGAAGCTCTGTTTAAGGGGATGGTGTCTGATGTTTCCTGGGAATTGTCCCTCCCTTTACTCCACAGAGGATGGGAGAAAAGGAGGTGGGTAAAAGCCAGGGAGCAAAAGTGAGTGGAGAGGCTATGGAAGGGCCCTACAGAGAGAGGAGCATGTACTGGGCCTGGAATCTGCCAGAAACTTCCTCTTGACCTAGCCTCCAGGGTTGGACTAAGAGGTGACTGCGGGTGACCCTGGGGCCCATGCTCCAGCTCAGAGGCTTAGGACGCACTGACGCCTGTTACACAAGCCTCGGCAGGGGCTCGTGCCCCTCCCCCTGGGGTGGGGGGAGTTTCCCTTGTTGCTGGCCCAGAGTCCTGGGTGGAGAGGTGAGGACAGCTGTGGAAGAGGCCAGAATGTAACGCAGAGTGAAGAGTAATGACATAAAGCGTCTCGAAGTCTCTGATGGCCTGTGTGGACAATGGAATGACCTTAATCTGGGCTCCAGCCACTTTTCTGCCAATGCCTGCCTGGCCCCCATCTGCTCTTTGCATCATGTTGCCGTGACAACTGTGGAAGGAATAGGAAGCACCAAGTCGAGGCTGCATCCTGTGCAGGTAACTGGAGGGAACGGAATCTTGTGCCAGGGCTGCAGACTTGCTTTGGGATGGGAAGCTGAGTGTCACTGCCTAGCCAGGAGGCTCTGTGGCCCAGCCACCTCTCCATTCTCCTCTGGGGGTGGTGAGGTGGAAGGATGAGGCCCCAGGTCTGAAGCTCCCTCCTGTGGCCATTGCATGACCCCGAGGGGACCACAGGGCCAGCCAGATGTGGTGGACAGGGCAGTCCGGGTATGCCAGCCTCGGAGGGGGAAGAGGTGAGGGACCTCCCCACCCAGCCCCCCGAGTGTGCTTAGGAAACCCCTGCCATCTCAAATTCAAGATTCCGAAAGCTCTGTGCTCTTGATTAAAAAGTCGGCCTATTCATCAACTGATGAATAGATCAAGGAGATGTGGTTTATATATACAACGGAATACTACACAGCAACGAGAAGGAATGAAATCTGGCCATTTGTAGTAATGTGGATGGAACTTGAGGGTGTTATGCTAAGTGAAATAAGTCAGGCAGAGAAGGACAGATACCATATGTTTTCACTTATAAGTGGAACAGGAGAAACTTAACAGAGGACAACGTGGGAGGGAAGGGGAAAATAGTTGGGGAGAGGGCGGGAGGCAAACCATGAGAGACTCTTCAATACTGAGAAGAAACTGAGGGCTGATGGGGGTGGGGGAAAGGGGAAGTGAGGTGATGGGCATGGAGGAGGCCACTTGTTGGGATGAGCACTGGCTGTTATATGGAAACCAACTGGACAATAAAACTATAAAAGAAAAAAAAAAGCCTCCTTCTCCCCTGCTCCTGCTCCCTCGAATGGTAATTCCATTGCTCTTCTCATGTCCCACCTGCAGGTAATACAGATGGGGGCTACAGTACCTCTATCTTCACTAACATGGAGGTTAGTAAGGGCTTAATAAAAGAATAGAGGCATCTGATTGTCTGATGAAGGCTTTTTTCCTGATGGAATCAGGCCACGTGGCAATGGATTAAAATTAGGTCCAAAGAGCAGACAGTAATCTGGGAGGTTTTATGGAGAGAATCCAATGCTTTTGGGCAACATGGAAAGAAATGAGAGCAGAGCACTGTGGGAAGGAAAGACCATTGTTTCCAGAGCTCTGTGTGGGGAAACTGATGCAGGGGTCTTCTGGACATTGTAGTCACAGAAGGTGCCAGAGGCAGGCCCTCTGGCCATTGGAGGAGACAAGTTGCTCAGATCGTGCCTTTCTTGGTCACCTTATGTGAATGTAGGGCCAGGGCCTCTGCTGAGTAAGCTGGCTGTATGCACAGGGAAGGGTGTCCTGACCAGTCACATGAGGTCACAGCGGTGATGCTTCACCTTTATGGCCTCCTTTCTTAGGTAGCAAGAGGGGAAATCATTAAACTTGTCCAACCTGCAGGAGATGTTGGAGGGTTAATTCGGGCTTGTAATTTTCTTTGAAACAAGCAGATGAAAGAACAGTTTCAACGCAGGGATCATATCTGAACAATCAGCTAAAACCCTCCATTTCCAATGGTACAGATTCTTATTCCCAATGCACTTATTTTGGCCCCAAGTAAGTTGTAGAGCCAGATTCCACTTCTCCTTTTCCATTGGCTTTTCTCGTGGTTCCTATGACACTATGCTTTGCTGATTTCCTCCTACCTCCCAAGTTGGT
>NW_027530533.1:9990-14558 GCF_008692635.1 Crocuta crocuta | reverse complement strand
GGTTGGACTAAGAGGTGACTGCGGGTGACCCTGGGGCCCATGCTCCAGCTCAGAGGCTTAGGATGCACTGACGCCTGTTACACAAGCCTCGGCAGGGGCTCGCGCCCCCCCACCCCTGAGGTGGGGGGCGCTTCCTTTGTTGCTGGCCCAGGGTCCTGGGTGGAGAGGTGAGGACAGCTGTGGAAGAGGCCAGAATGTAAAGCAGAGTGAAGAGTAATGACATAAAGCGTCTCGAAGTCTCTCATGGTTGTGTGGACAATGGAATGACCTTAATCTGAGCTCCAGCCACTTTTCTGCCAATGCCTGCCTGGCCCCCATCTGCTCTTTGCATCATGTTGCCGTGACAACTGTGGAAGGAATAGGAAGCACCAAGTCGAGGCTGCATCCTGTGCAGGTAACTGGAGGGAACGGAATCTTGTGCCAGGGCTGCAGACTTGCTTTGGGATGGGAAGCTGAGTGTCACTGCCTAGCCAGGAGGCTCTGTGGCCCAGCCACCTCTCCATTCTCCTCTGGGGGTGGTGAGGTGGAAGGATGAGGCCCCAGGTCTGAAGCTCCCTCCTGTGGCCATTGCATGACCCCGAGGGGACCACAGGGCCAGCCAGATGTGGTGGACAGGGCAGTCCGGGTATGCCAGCCTCGGAGGGGGAAGAGGTGAGGGACCTCCCCACCCAGCCCCCCGAGTGTGCTTAGGAAACCCCTGCCATCTCAAATTCAAGATTCCGAAAGCTCTGTGCTCTTGATTAAAAAGTCGGCCTATTCATCAACTGATGAATAGATCAAGGAGATGTGGTTTATATATACAATGGAATACTACACAGCAACGAGAAGGAATGAAATCTGGCCATTTGTAGTAATGTGGATGGAACTTGAGGGTGTTATGCTAAGTGAAATAAGTCAGGCAGAGAAGGACAGATACCATATGTTTTCACTTATAAGTGGAACAGGAGAAACTTAACAGAGGACAACGTGGGAGGGAAGGGGAAAATAGTTGGGGAGAGGGCGGGAGGCAAACCATGAGAGACTCTTCAATACTGAGAAGAAACTGAGGGCTGATGGGGGTGGGGGAAAGGGGAAGTGAGGTGATGGGCATGGAGGAGGCCACTTGTTGGGATGAGCACTGGCTGTTATATGGAAACCAACTGGACAATAAAACTATAAAAGAAAAAAAAAAGCCTCCTTCTCCCCTGCTCCTGCTCCCTCGAATGGTAATTCCATTGCTCTTCTCATGTCCCACCTGCAGGTAATACAGATGGGGGCTACAGTACCTCTATCTTCACTAACATGGAGGTTAGTAAGGGCTTAATAAAAGAATAGAGGCATCTGAATGTCTGATGAAGGCTTTTTTCCTGATGGAATCAGGCCACGTGGCAATGGATTAAAATTAGGTCCAAAGAGCAGACAGTAATCTGGGAGGTTTTATGGAGAGAATCCAATGCTTTTGGGCAACATGGAAAGAAATGAGAGCAGAGCACTGTGGGAAGGAAAGACCATTGTTTCCAGAGCTCTGTGTGGGGAAACTGATGCAGGGGTCTTCTGGACATTGTAGTCACAGAAGGTGCCAGAGGCAGGCCCTCTGGCCATTGGAGGAGACAAGTTGCTCAGATCGTGCCTTTCTTGGTCACCTTATGTGAATGTAGGGCCAGGGCCTCTGCTGAGTAAGCTGGCTGTATGCACAGGGAAGGGTGTCCTGACCAGTCACATGAGGTCACAGCGGTGATGCTTCACCTTTATGGCCTCCTTTCTTAGGTAGCAAGAGGGGAAATCATTAAACTTGTCCAACCTGCAGGAGATGTTGGAGGGTTAATTCGGGCTTGTAATTTTCTTTGAAACAAGCAGATGAAAGAACAGTTTCAACGCAGGGATCATATCTGAACAATCAGCTAAAACCCTCCATTTCCAATGGTACAGATTCTTATTCCCAATGCACTTATTTTGGCCCCAAGTAAGTTGTAGAGCCAGATTCCACTTCTCCTTTTCCATTGGCTTTTCTCGTGGTTCCTATGACACTATGCTTTGCTGATTTCCTCCTACCTCCCAAGTTGGTCCTGTGCTGGCTCCCCACTGATGGAGCTCCTGGTGGCTGCAGTATCCCCCTGGCTGGGCCTGGCCCCTTCTTCTCTCCCTCTGCATGATTCCCCTGGGTGAGTTCAGTACCATCAATGTGCGAAGAGCACTCACATTTACATCTTCAGCTTTGACCTCTCCTCAGAGGTTAGATTCATATTTCCAACTGCCTACTTGACATCACTATGTGGATGTCTAATCTCAAACTTAATGAATCCCATTCATCTCCTGACTTCTTTTTCCCCATCTGAGTCAATGGGAAAAGCATCTGCCTACTTGCTCGAGACAAAAACCCAGGAGTCACCTGTGATTCCTTCTCTCCTACACCAGACCCAGTCCATCCAGAAGTGGTGTCTACTTGACTTCCAAACCCTAGGATGACCTCTTCATCTTCTCTCAGTGTTCTCAATAACCGCTTGGTCTGAGCCACCATCCCCTCTTGCCTGGACCACTATTGTGTCCTGGTCCCTGTTTCTACTCTTGTCTCCTGTAACCCATTTCCTACACGGAGCTAGAATGTTTCTTAACAAAACATAATTATATGATATATGCTCTTCCCTGATCCAAATCACATCATTAAATTCAACTCAAAAGTCACCTCTTCAGAGCGGCTGTTTAGTGACCACTCTGAGTAAGCCACTGGTCACTCTGGGTCCAGACATCTTGTACTAATCTCTACATAGCATTGGTCTCCATCTGGAATTTTCTTATCTCCTTTATCAGTTTCAGTTACTAACTTCATTTGCCTGGAGACCTTATCTTTCTTCACTGCTCTGTCTCCAGTGCCCTTACCATGTCTGGCACATAATAGGCTCTCAGCAAATGTTTACAGAATGGATGAACATATATGCTAGGCACTGGAAATACTGGAAATAGCAGTTTTACTTAACATACGTACCAAGAGAGACTCCCAAAAGACATAATGATAATAATAATAATATAGATTTGGAGAATCTCCTTGTACTAAAATTCTTGCATAAAAATCTTCTACATGATACATTTCCAAATTCTTGTCTCCACTGGACTTCAATGGTTTCTTTCACTTAGGAATGTAGTGGTATTCCAGTTTGGAAAAAAATGTGTTCAACTGGGTTTCTTTTTAATCTTTTACAATGTTTATGTATTTACTAAAAATTTTTAAAATATTTATTTACTTTTGAGAGAGACAGAGTAAGAGTGAGGGAAGGGCAGAGAGACGGGGGAGACACAAAATCCAAAGCAGGCTCCATGCTCTGAGCTATCAGCACAGAGCCCAACACGGGGCTCAAACTCATAAATTGTGAGATCATGACCTGAGCCGAAGTTGGAGGCCCAACAAACTGAGCCATTCAGGTGCCCCAAATGTTTACTTATTTTTGAGAGAGAGACAGAGACAGAATGTGAGATGGGCGGTGGGCCAGAGAGAGAGACACAGAATCTGAAGCAGGCTTTGGGCTGTTAGCAAAGAGCCTGATGCAAGGCTCAAACTCATGAACCATGAGATCATGACCTGAGCTGAAGTTGGACACTTAATTGACTGAGCCACTCAGGTGCCCCATGTTCATCTCATTCTTAATAAATGTTGATTGGGTTGGATTGAGGGCTAGTGTAATAAAAGAATGTGACATAGGCTTCCATTCTTGGCTAAATCTTTTTTTTAATTTTTTTTATTTTTTTTAATAGTTTATTGTCAAATTAGTTTCCACATAACACTCAGTGCTCATCCCCACAAGTGGCCTCCTCCATGCCCATCCCCTCCTCCCCCCACATCCATCAGTCCTCAGTTTTTGTCAGCATTCAAGAGTCTCTCATGGTTTGCTTCTCTCCCTTTCCCCCACCATTTCCGCCCTTCTTCTCCCCCTTGTTCCTCCGTCAAGTTCCTCCTAATCCTCCTATACGTGCAAACATATGATATTTGTCCTTCTCTGCCTGACTTATTTCGCTCAGCATAACACCCTCAAGGTCCATCCATGTTGCTACACATGGCCAGATTTCATTGTTTCTCATTGCCATGTAGTATTCCATGGTATAGATAAACCACATCTTCTTGATCCATTCATCTGTTGATGGACACTTAGGCTCTTTCCATGTTTTAGCTATTGTGGAGAGTGCTGCTATGAACATTGGGGTACATGTGCTCCTATGCATCAGCATTTCTGTATCCCTTGGGTAAATTCCTAGCAGTGCTATTGCTGGGTCATACGGGAGTTCTATTGTTAGTTACCTGAGGACCCTCCACACTGTTTTCCAGAGGGGCTGTACCAGTTTACATTCCCACCAACAGTGTAGGAGCGTCCCCGTTTCTCCACATCCTCGCCAGCATCTAGAGTTCTCTGATTTGCTCATTTTAGCCACTCTGACTGGCGTGAGGTGGTATCTCAGTGTGGTTTTGATTTGTATTTCCCTGATGAGGAGGGATGCTGAGCATCGTTTCATGTGTCTGTTGGCCATCTGGATGTCCTCTTTGGAGAAGTGTCTGTTCATATCTTCTGCCCATTTCTTCACTGGGTTGTTTGTGTTTCGGG
>NW_027530533.1:0-9694 GCF_008692635.1 Crocuta crocuta | reverse complement strand
CGGAGCTCTATCCCATGCTCTGCCCCTGGCGCTCTCAGACACCATGAGCAAGACTTTCCCCAGGGATGGTGGGTCATGGAACCTGTACCCTTCCTCCAGCACAGGGTCACAGTGATGAAGAGTGTCTAGCTTTCATGAGGTCATCTGGCACACTGGCTGGACACCTCTCTGAAGCCAGCTTCATGAGAAGCTGAGAGCCATGAGAAGCTATGGGTATTTCTCTCACAGAGCCTTCCCATGGAAGAGGCCCTGAAGGGGGGAAATGGGCCAAAAATATATTTTGGTAAAGTAGGACTTGGCTTTTATAGAGAAATTTTCTTAAAATTAAAATTTCCTGGTGCTTCCAGGAGAGATTCTACTCGTCTATCCATGAGTGGCTTAGTCTCCATTAACCAAGAAAGAAAGAGTGGTTAGAGCAGAGGTCATCTGTCTGCACAGAGGTCATTGGCCTGGGGAGCAGAAGACCTAGATTTCATTGGATATTCACGATCCAGGGTCTTTAGCTTCTGTGAAAACTCTGCAAGTATTTTTTGTGTGACTATTTGTCATCTCTCTAGGGTGGTGGGTGCTGTGGAGGAAGTGGGAACAACCCAAACTGCTGCATGAACCAGAAGAAAGACCACGCGGTAAGTGGGGCCTCCTTTCCCTGGAAGCCCGGGGGCCAATCTCAGATCCAAGGAGGAATGGGCTCTCGTCTCAGCAGCGCGGCCGGAAGAGGAAACAGTCATGCCCACACTGGGAGGGCGGTGAATGTGCACATTAGCCCGGGGGCCTCTGGCGAGACTTCCTTGTTCCTGCCTTCCAGGAACTGCCTGGCCCTCTGCCAAACCCGCTGTGGGGTGGGGGTGGGGGGGGCATGCAAACAAGCTCTCTTGGACAAAAGACTGGTTAAGTCCCACAGGGCATTTTAAAGGAGGAGATGCAGTATCACTCATCTGTTCCCTTTTCCAGCAGGTCATTCTCTCTCCATCTTTATTCAACCCAGAGGAGTTCATCCCCCTGGATCCCACCCAGGAGCCCATCTTTCCCCCAGAGTTGCTGGTAGGTGATGCCCCAGGGAGAGTTCCAGCCTCGAGCCCCTGGAGACCCACGTTATTCATACCAGCAGGGGCCTTTGTGTCCTTGCCCTTTGGGTTTTCCTTTCTTCTTCTGACACTGGAGGTCACGTCCCTGTGTCACATACTCCCAAAGGGACCCACACTTCTCACACACATGTGGCTCTGAGCACAGAGGGTGGATCTCTCAGGCACCTTATGTAGAGTAACAGGTGCTCCTGAAGCATCTGCTTATTTCCTGGCTGAATCAAATGCATAAGCCCCTTAGCAACCCATTCTCCTCCCTGAAAACACTTCATTTATATAACAAACAAACAAAGCAAGCCATACTCAAAGGGCACACTCCATGGCTTGCTGCTCTGTTTTAAGGACACTCTCACAACCACCCTCTCACTGGGACAATTCTGCTTATCCACTCCAACATTTATGGCAAGGACAGAATCAAGCTTCTCTCTAAGCCCCCGAGTGCAGGTCTCCCCAGGGGGTGCTGAGCGCATGAAGACCCCCTAATGAGGCCAGTGGCCAGAAAGAAGGGCTCTGCAGTNGTACATAACACTCTACAGTGTAACCACTGACAGCCAGGGTAAGGTATTTGGGGAAGCTGGATGTAGAGGGAACCTTCTCAAGACAGGCCACATATGGCCTCCACCTGCATTCTTTATCCTGGGAGCCGAGATTCAAACAGGCCAGACTCCTCCAAGCCTGGACCACCCATCAGAGACTCTGAACAGCACCCGGAGGGTGGGGAGGACGCCCAGACATATCTTACTGAAACTTCCCATCTGTAGCCCTGCGGGAGGGGCTGGGAGAGGTGCAGAGATACCCAGGACTCAGTGACGGAGGGGAGTCTGCTCACAGACCATTCTAACTTGACAGAAAGCAGAGAGAGATGTGTGGTTCTGCAGCATCCTGCACCTGGAGGAGCTCAGGCGGATGGTGCGGCCCAGGAGGCAGATTTGATGTTTTCTCTCGCAGACAATTTTCCTTTGTGTCTGAATGTTAGACTTTCGTGTTATTATTCGTGTATATTACCTTTATATCCCAACTCTAAGCGTTGTCTGTTCTTAGCTATGTAATGTGGAAAGAACCTAACCTTCCTGTGCCTCAGTTTCTTTTCCTATAAACAGAAAATCACAGTATCTCCAAAGGCTATTGTGAGGATTTAATGAGTTAAAATATATAAAGTGCTGGAGCACCTGGATGGCTCAGTCAGTTAAGCGTCCGACCTTGGCTCAGGTCACCATCTCACGGTTCGGTTTGTGAGATTGAGCCTCACATCAGGCTCTGCGCTGATGGCTTTGAGCCTGGATTCTGCTCTGGATTCTTTGTCTCCCTCTCTCTTTGCTCCTCTCTGCTTGTGCTCTGTCTCTTTCTGTCTCTCTCTCTCTCTCTAAAAAAGTAAGCATTTAAAGAAAATATGTGAAGTGCTTAGGTGCGTTCCTGACATATTTTAGTATGTTGTGGCTTCATCTATTATCCCCCAAACCCCCCCCCCACACACACACACACAAGCTAATTCAAGTTTCATCTCATTTGAAACTAAAAGACATGTCAGCAGTGCCTGTGGTGGTTCTGTGTGTGCAACGTGTGTTCATGACAAGATCAAGCAGGATTTCCTTACTGAAGAGCAGAGGATCGTGAATGTGTTGAAGGCACAAGCGCAGAGTCAGAAAGCTAAATTTAAAAAAAATGAAGCTTATGGGGGTAATAAAAAAACAAAAGGCCAAAAAAAAGTTCATCTCATTTGAATTCCGATAGGATTTTGGGGTGGGGGTAGAGAAAGAGAGTTTTCAGGCTGATAGTGTGGAAACCACACAGAACCCCACACCATGTCCCCTGCACCTTCCAGACCTAAGACACCCACAGAGCATGATGCAGTCGTGACTGTGTCACAGTCCTGTGCGGGTGGTGGGAACAGTGCTGAGGCCCTCTCTGGGAGTAGCCTCTTAACTTCAGGTTTCTTGTTTCTCTCTAGGCATTGAGATGAAATTTAAGAATAAGCTGTTTCCTATGATCGTCTGCCCAGCCTGGATTCCTGAGCTGAATTCAGTGGAGCATGGACCAGAGGGTAATGGGGGGTTTGCCCTGAGCCTGAGGAAGGGCTGGGATGCTGGGCGGGTCCCTTTGGAGGGGCAGCGGGTGCCAGGAAAGCGTCTCGCTTGGCACCGGCTGCACCTGCTTCTCCTGGAGCCGCCTTGCGTGGGGAGCAGGGGCAGCCTTCATTGCCTTTCTCCGCTGAGCATCCATGGCAGAGTGCCAGTGAGATTTTCCATAGTCATTCTCAATCTTGACTCCATATTAGAATCACTCATAGAGGGAGGGAGTCAGAGCTGGGAGGTCTTAGGTACTTAAACAAAAAACAAACATACAAACAAAAAAACAGGACTTCTCTCTCAGAGATCTGATTTTATTGAGTTGAGAACCACTGGTTTAGAGAAGACAGCATTCTGGTTGTAGGATCAAGAGGGCTGTGGTTGAGAACTGGCTCTTGGATTAGCTCTGTGGCATTGGGCAAGTCACTTAACCTCTCTGGGTTTTCACTTCCTCATCCACATAAGGATGCGAAACCTGGTTTAGGCTCTCTCAGGCACCAGTAAAGCACCGTAGGTGCCGTGTGTGAAAGTGTTTTCGGAGCCGTGAAGGGAATCGCCATTAGTCTGCGCATGTGTTCCCAGGTATCTCCTTTGGAGCCTCTTGTCCCTTGAGCCTTGTGGAAAAGACACTGGTCGATGCAGTTGCCAAACTTTGTGCCTACAAAACAGAGGTGTTCAAAGGTGTCTTGGAGCAGCTGCGCTGGTTTGCTGGGAAGCAGGTCAAGTCTGTGGCGGTGAGTCCCTGTTCAGGAGCCCTCAAGGCTCAGGGCACGGGGCCTTTTGTGACAGGTAGATGTGCCAGTCTGTGGTCTGCTGAGGACCCAGTGCACCTCAAACTCTAGTGCTCAAACTGTCTGAGGTGCTGGTTAAAATTACAGAATCTTGGCCCCCATGCTCAGAGATTCTGACTCCGTAGGGCTGGGATGGAGCCCCAAAGGTGCTTCTGGAGAAGGTGGCCTGCGGGTTGCTCTTGGAAACACACACTATGCACCTCAGTCTTTATACCTGATGTTGGCATATTGGAGCCTTCTGCCCACCTTGTTCCTGAGCTTGGCCAGAGCAATCAGCAAATGGATGAGAGTTTGAGCCAAATCGAGTGTTGGACTGCCTCTCAGAGTCAGGGGGAGAACCAGAGGTGGACACCCCAGAGAGGCAGGAGGGGTAGAGCTGTTGACTGTTCACAACCAAACTTCAGACCAGTCCCCAGGTTCCCCATTTGCTACCACATTCACACACCCAGGACCAATGTGAACCGCTCACAACAGCTGATGGTGTAGTGTTGAGGAAGGGAGGAAGGAAAGGCACCCCATCCATTCCATTTTGTTGTTTTCAATTAGAACAAAACCCAAGGCAAACAGCCCCCACCCCATTCCCTCACCCTACCCCAGGCACCTGACACTGCTGATTGTGGCTGAGTAAACACAAGCTCAGAGAGCTCCACTAAATATCCCAGCTGGGTGGGAATCTACTTCCAGAAAATATTTGCTTTCACTTTGTGATAAACCACCTCAGCCCTTTTAGAAAAAATTTGGATGAAATGGAGCAAATTTAAAGGAGCTGAGATCCAACCCCACGTGTTGGGATCTCAAGGTTTGCACATTGCTCTGGATGCCTGAGTTACACTGGTTTTGTGCCTTTAGCAAGCAGGCATCACCCACCTGCCCTGTGTTTTGGAGCCAGCTGTGACAGCCAGGTTTTTTCTGGGTGGGCTGGGCTCTCACACACACTCTCTGCTTGTTCTAGTCCATTGGAGGGAACATCATCACTGCCAGCCCCATCTCTGATCTCAACACTGTGTTCATGGCCAGCGGGGCCAAGCTGACCATCGTGTCCACAGGTGAGAGCTATGTCATGCAGAAGTCAGGAAAGAGGCCCATGTGGGGGAGAAGGCCACAAGATAGGTCACTTTTTGGAGAAACAGAGACCAAAATTCAATGGCCCAGCCATCCAAAGGTTTAGATCCCTGGAAACTGCAAGGGAGATGTACCCAGATGGGTGGCCAGGAGAGTCAGTCCATTTCTTCATTAAGAATTCACAACAGGATCTGTTGCCCAGATGCCTTACCTAGCGGTAAGTGCTAGAGCCAGAATGCACCAGCGTGCCACAGCCCATGCCTGGATTTTCAGTCACACCCTGTGTTGTGGTAACGCACGTGAAGTGTTATCTGCTGGGGAAGCTCGTTGGAGACTGAACACAGAGGGCTTTTTTGGGGGGTAGGGGGTGGTCATGTAGCTCTTCTTGGCAGCTACTGAAAACCCAGACACCAGAAGGAAAGCAGATATTCAGCATAAACTATGCTGTTTGTATGAACAGTTTAGCCACAGTGAGTCATCCTTACTAGGGAATCTGATGAAATCCAAGTTCCCAGAAGACAGCCCATGGCCAACCTTGTAAGTGGTCCTTTCAGAAGATAGCAGGCCTATGGGGTAAACTCTTGCCTACCCTGTTTCCAACTTCACATTCACTAATGTCACTTGGGGAGCTCGAAATTGGCTATGGTGGGGGTATTGATGCTGGAGAAACTAGCAAATACTACAAATCAGGACTCCCTCTGCCCACACATACTGAATTATTAAACACTGACCAGCACATCGCTGAGTAAGAATTTCAGATGGGGGGCCTTGGCCCTAATTGTGCCAGCACCTCCCTCTGACCGTGGGAACCAGAGACCAGGATGGGGAATTCAGCGGTGGATTGCTCTCTGTTTTCTCACAATGGCCGCTCTGTATCTGACTTTTGTACAGGCACCAGGAGAACGGTTCGGATGGATCACACCTTCTTCCCTGCTTACAGAAAGACCCTGCTGGCTCCGGAGGAGATACTGCTTTCCATCGAGATCCCGTACAGCAGGGAGGTGAGATGTTCAGCAGCGGCCCATATTGCTCTTACCCCAGGCAGGCTCCAGATGAGAGACCAGAGTCAGCCTCAGGACCAACCTCAGCATCACGCAACTTTAACAGTCTCTGAACATTGCCTTTAACTAGCCATATTTCTCTCTGGACAATGAAAACTTCCAGGTTAGGGGGCAGGGCATGCCACGGACTCATGGCATGTGATCATGGGCAAATCGATTCAGCTCTGAGCCTCAGTTTCCTCATCTGTAAAACAGGCACAGTGTTATCTACCGTGCAGATTATGGTAAGGATGGAAATCAGGAATTCATAAGGTTCACGGCAGGTGTCCGGAAAGCAGCGGGGATCCCTGTCTCGTAGCCACTGACATGATCTCAAGGATCACGTCCAGCTGCCAAGCATTCCTGCCCCAGGTCAAGGGAGACCGGGTTTTGCATGCTGAGCGGAGAGCTGCCTGTAGGTCAGGCCCACACATGCTGATGAGGTGTTTATTTGCTGACCTTGCTCTGAGTGGGCTTGGCTGGCTTTCTGCTTATGGGTGGTTTATCTTTCCTGTTCAGGCAGGTCTGGGTGCTTCTGGCTGCCTCGCTGTTGTCCCTGGGGGCCTGCGGTGTCTTCATCTGGGGTGCTTCTCTCCTCCCTCATCAGCTAACATTCCATAATGGGCCCTGTAGGAAAGTGATCTGTGTGAGGCTGGGAACCAGCTGTAAGGGAGAGTACTAGGAGTTTTACCCAGCTAGCGCTTGAGCGAGTGTTACAAGGCACGTTTGCCCTTGCTAATTTTGGCCTCCTTAATGAGAATGCTAATTAAATTAGAGCCACGATGTCCCTGAGGAGGTTTCTTAATGATTTTCTAGCTTGTCCTTATAGACCATTTTGAGCAGTGATTCCCAGAGTTTTAGTATTTCACAGATCAGTAAATTTTCCTCTTTTTAATTATGAGTTGGAGAAGGGAGGAGGGAACAGGCTTAGCTCTGTCCAGTTTATATTTTGCCGGATAGGGACATTCACAAAAAACATTTCATGGGGGTGCCTGGGTGGCTCAGTCAGTTAAGCTTCTGACTTCATTTGAGGTCATGGTCTCACGGTTCATGAGTTTAAGTCCCACATCAGGCTCTCTGCTGTCAGCACAGAGCCTGCTTCAGATCCTCTGTCCCCTTCTCCGGTCCCCCCCCTCCTCTGCTCATTCTGTCTCTCAATCAAACATAAATAAAGTTAAAAAATATCTTCAAAAACAAAAAAACATTTCATAGAAGAAAGGAGATTTTAATACCCAGAATTAGGAAAGATTTCTTAAGAAAGAACAGCTGCCTATCTGACACTGATGCTTCGTGACACCGCAGTAGAAACGTCTCTGTGGACTGGCATGGTCCTGTTCCAGAACCAAGCTCAGGCTCTGGGCTCACCGGCCCAGGGCCGTGTCTGACATCGGGAGTCTGGACCAGCTGTATGGTCAGGAGAAGCCCCAATGGCTTCTTCCAACAGATGCTGTGGCCCGTCTTGATGTCCACACTGAGCTTCATCGTGTTTTCTCCAATAAGCCTTCCCTTCAGCCTCTGCTGTTGATGTTAATCATGATTTGTGGAGTCAGGGTGGGTTCAGACCTCAAGCAGAACCTGGCCCGAAAGGGCTTGCTATCAGATGGTTCTTACCTGGAAAGTCACTCATGCTCCCGACCTCTCCTGAAAGACAGGACCTGCCTGCACCCCAGGGGGAAATGTTTGTTCAAAGCACAAAGGCAGCTAGTGTTTCACGGTGTGATTTCACATTGTGATTCATTCTTTCAGGAAGCAAGGTTTCTACCCATAGACAATAGAGCAGTGGGAGAGACAAGCTAGAGAGAGCAGGCGCACAGGTGGCCGGCTGAAGGGGTGTTCCTAACACCCGGTGGCATCTCGTGGTGTCTGCTTGAGAGGCAGTTAGGTCGCCAGAGGTTTCGGCACAGCCTGAGAGGCTGGGTGGGCTCTGACGCTGGGCGCCGGGATGGGAAGCCTGGGGGCTGCGGGCCTCTGAGGAGCCTTTGTGAAAGTGTCTTTCCTCTTCCCAGCTATTGGTTGAGAGAACCCTGTTCTCCTTTTCCCTGACTTTCAATTTTCCTCACTCACAGGAGAAATCTCGACCCTTTCCTGGGTGGAGAACACTCTGAGAGTGTTATCTGGAACTCGTCCTGAGAATGGGACAGTGCTGGCCACATCTTTGAGTGCCACCAGCGGCCCCTTGTGACGACATTGTCCCCTCACCTCCCCTTTTACCCCCATGCTTCACACCATCTGCAGTCCTGGCCAAACAAGGGAGCAAGCGGGAACCTTTCTCTTATTTTTTAGGGTGAGTATTTCTCAGCATTTAAGCAGGCCTCCCGGAGAGAAGATGACATAGCCAAGGTGACCAGCGGCATGAGGGTCCTGTTCCACCCGGGAACCGTGCAGGTGAAGGAGCTGGCCCTCTGCTACGGCGGAATGGCCGACAGAACCATCTCAGCCCTCAAGACCACGCGGAAGCAGATATCCAAGTAAGAGCTGCCAGCAAAAGAGAGCCACCAGCGCTGCTCCGACTCCCATAGTACTGCCGCCATGACTACTGGGCTATTAGTGTCGCTGCTGCTACTGTGATTACTACTGCCGTTACCATGGTTACCGCTGTTGCTACCAGTAGCATGATTACTAATAGGATTGCTGTTGCTGCACTGGTACTACCATTGCTACAACTGCTCCGCTACTACTAGTACTGCTGTTACTGCTGTTACTATATCCACAACTACTATTGCTATTACTGCTGTGCTTCTACTACAATTACTACAGCTCATACTACTCCTACCGTTACTGCTACTACTATACTACTATTCCTGCTGCTGTCACTACTGCTATTATTGTTCCTCCTATTTCTACTACCATTACTCCTAGTCATTACTAGTCTAGTATTACTACTGTGGCTACCACTACTAATACTACTGATACTATTACTGTGGTCTCTTCTACTTGTAATACTAGTATTGCTGCTACTACTATTACTGCTGCTACTCCTGCTAGTACTACTGATAGCATTACTGCTGCTACTACTATTAATGCTATCACTAGCACTGTTGTTTTTATCACTACCATTACTATCGCTACTACTAATGGTAGTAGTATCTCCTTTGCTGCTTCTGCTACTTCTACTGCTAGTCATAGTATTACCGGTGCTATTGCTATTACTACTGCTCCTCTTTCTACTACTTCTACTATGACTTCTGCTCTTGCTACTAGTATGGCTGTTGCTTCCACTACTAATGTTTCTGCCACTGCTAGTATCACTTCTACTAGTATTGCTGCTGCTGCTACTACTATTGCTATTGCTACGACTGCTGTTACTGCTACTACACTCTTACTATGACTTCCACTATTAGTATGGCTAGTTTATGGCAGCTCTTGTACCAAGCATGTCCCTAACACTGTCCTCTGTAATCCTTACCATAGCCATATGGATAAGTAAAGCTTACCTTTGGAGCTTGGCTCTTTCATTCTAATTTCTGGCTCCAACACTTAACAGATGGGTCATCTAAGGCAAGCTACTTAATCTTTCTGGGCACCAATTTCTCATTGGTAATTGAGTAAAAAATTTTCTATACTTTTAAGTTGAAAGGAAAAGTGATCTTTCATAAAAAGCACTTAGGACATTGCTTAGTGAATTATAAGGACTTAATCGATTTAATTATTAT
>NW_027530532.1:48249-89686 GCF_008692635.1 Crocuta crocuta | reverse complement strand
GACTCAGCAGTAGAGAAAGGATTAACCTGTGTGAATGGTGATGGGGTGAGCAGACTTAAGGATGCAGAATTTCCCATGTCACAGTGACTGAGATGTGGAAGTGGCTACATGTTCTACCTGCATGTGCTGACGTCTGCAGTCTGCATTTTGAATGTAAGGGATGACAGTCCAGGAGGGAGTAAGGTACAAAGGAGGGAGAGATGAGTGGGCTCACCCTTGCCCCTTCCCTCTGTGTTTTGCTCTTCTCTCACCCCACTCTGACCTTACTAGATGCTAGATAACCCCTGATGTTTCAAAGGAAACCACTCAATGATTTTTTTTTTTAAGAAACGTTTAAATGTTTTCTTGTACGTCTTCATATTTGATTTAAACTTAGGCCAGTCATTCTTACACATCCCCTCATCACCCAGGGAGGATAGATTTGAGCCTGGAGGATCGAAGGGAGAAAGAGCACACACTTGCTCTGTAATTGCTGGAAATTTCAGTTTGTTTGAATTTAATGTGCTGCTTAAATGCAGTAGAAGAGATCTTCTTCAGTAACTGGCTCGGCTCTGATCTAAATCACTAAAGTATCAAATCACACAAGTTAGAATTGTGCCCACTTCTGGTTGTCCCTAGACTTTTTGTTGCTGGATCTCCACTGGATGTAAAAAAGACAAAATTCTTGACTGTGTGGAGCCTACATTCTAGGCGCAGGGGAGCAGAAATACAAACATGCAAATTATCTAATAGTTTAGCCAGTAACTAATGTTATGGAGAATAAAGCAGCATATGGAGCATTGAGATTATAGGCAGAACCACAGCGTTCAATTTAAATGGTAGACAGGATAAGCCTCACTAGGAAGGTGGGATGTGAACAGGCTAGAGGGAGGTGAATGAAACAAATGTCTGAGGGAAGAGCATTCCAGGTAACGGGAATAAACACTGCAAAAGCTCAGAGGAAAGGTACCTGATATCCTCAGGGAGCAATTATAAACTAATATGCCTGAAATAGAGTCTGCAAAGGGAGGTAAGAGAGGACAGAGAAGATGGGGGTGGAATTCCCTGCACCATTTCTTGGTTGCACAATGACAAACAGTAGAGCCATCTTTCAAGTGTCTCGGTGAACTCAATACTTTTTCCATGGCCTATATACCTTGCAAGATTGTGGAAAGGCGAAAATAAAATAAGGTAAGGAATTAATTTAAATCATTGTTGTTGTTTTGTTCTATAAATAAGGATAGAAACATAGTAGATACATACATACATACATATATACTTACATACATGGATGAAGATAGGAGATCTATATATCTACAATTAATGAGTTCCTTAGGCAATAATACTTTAGTTGCCTTCACCAGGCAATTCGAATAGGAGATCCCATTATAACAGGAGCATAAAAGTCCTACTTTTATGAAGCAAACACATAGAAAACTACAATAACTGAGCCTAAAAATGCACGGCATTTCTATTGCTCTGTGACTGCAGAGAATCGCCTGCCCTTTGTAGTCAGAGCTGCCTCTCAAAAGCAGGGTTGAAATCCAGTTTGCTTCTAATAGTCCTGCACCCTCTCTCAGCCATGCCTGGTGATATTACCAGAGACAACTTTTAAACGTTCGTACCTGCTGATTTTGTTAAAGCCTTCAAGCTAAAAGAAATATCCTAATAGGACAAATATGTAAAGAAGATTTTGAATTTCGTGATTGTTTAAATATTCATTGTTGAGATACAGCACGAATTGGGAGAGGCCGAGAGACAGAGACACAGAGGATCTGAAATGGGCTCTGAGCTGACAGCAGAGAGCCTGATACAGAGCTTGAACTCAAACCATGAGATCATGACCTGAACTGAAGCTGGACACTCAAACGACTGAGCCACCCAAGTGCCACTTGAATTTCATGTTTTGATGCACTTACATAGTAGAAGCAATTTCTATTTTTTTAATTTGTTTTAATGTTTATTTCGGGGAAAGAGAGATACAGAGAAAGGGGGACAAAGAATCTGAAGAAGGTTCAAGGCTCTGAGCCATCAGCATAGAAGCTGACATGGGACTCGAACCCATGAACTGTGAGATCTTGACTTTAGCTGAGGTTGGACGTTTTATCTACTGACCCACCCAGGTGCCCCCACGGAAGCAATTTTTAAATGAACAGAAAAACTTTAATGGTATGAAAATATTACATGAGCGTAATAGCAACTTGAATCATACTGAAATGGAGCCCTTTTCTCCTGAGTTACCCCCTCCAGAGACGGTTTTTTACTACTTTGATGNGATACCCCTTCCAGGTAGGAGAACTGAGGCTCGCGTAATCAAACAGGCGCTGAGAATTAGAGCCACGACATGGATCTCCAGGTATGGTCTGAGGCGGCCGCTGTGAGGAGGGCAACCAAACAAAGCAAGACAAAGCCAGTCCTGAAAACTCGTCTCTCTCATGTAAACAGTGCCTTTGTCTTAAACCCATGCTAAGCCGGACATCAGAGACTTTCTCAGAAGTAGATTTTTCACAGCATGGAGGACAAATGAAAGTTAAGGGGCAAAGTGAGAAGGGTCGGGGCCTTAGGTAACGTTTCTAATTTTTCACTGGACTAAACCCAGGTTCTGTCATATAGAAATTTGGAAACAGGTGAAACACCTAAACTAGCCACATGGGCACTCACTGAAAACTATTTTCCTGGATAGAAATACCTTTGTGTTTCCCTTGAAAAGACTTATATTGATTTCACCAGATATATATCTTGAAGTTAGGACAGAAAGCTGAGAAAATTATATGTTTGAACTTTGTATTTATCGTTGCTGGCAGGCACATTTGTAGTGCTTGCACTGTGACTAGCACTATTCTAAGGACCTATCACCTTAGGTGAGAAATATCACCTCACTTCTCTTCATAATAACAGTAGGTATCACTCCTCATAGCCACTTCTGGGGAAAACCGGAGAGGTTAAACAGCTTGTCCAGTGTCACACAGGAAGTAGATGGCAAAACCCAAGATTTGAAACCAGGCCATCTAGACTTTTGTCACTTTGCTGTGTGACCTTATTAAAAGCTATGTTTAGGGAAAGGACTAAGTTGTCAAGAATGAACTAAATCAGAAGGGAGAAATGAGAAAACGAATGACAGCAGAAACTGAAGAGGAGCTATGTTCAGAAATTTCTGGTAATGAGGCTTAGAAATAAGATGCTGGTTGGGATGTTCATTTAAGAGAGCACCTGAATCTATTGAGAAATGACTTGGTTTTGTTTAAAGTTCAGAAAGACTGATTGAATGAAGAGTAATGAAAACAAAAAGCAGAAAGGAAAATAATAATGTGACTTAAGTGAGGAGAAGGAATCTTTCCCCTCTGAGGATTAGGAGAAGCGTGGGGTTGTGGGGGAGTAGAGAGATCTTCCTAGCAGGTGTCTAAGCATTTTGACCAGGATAAACATGGACAAAAGATGCTGTCATTGGGGGTGAGTGGGTAGCTCAGTTGATTAAGCTTCCAACTTCAGCTCAGGTCAGGGTCTCATAATTTGTGGGTTTGAGCCCCACCAAACCTCTGTCTGTGCTGACAGCTCAGAGCCTGGAGCCTGCTTTGGATTCTGTGTCTCCCTCTCTCTCTTTCCTCCCCTGCTCTCACTGTCTCTCTCTGTCTCTCAAAAATATCTAAAACGTTAAAAATATATATATATTTTTAATAATGGTGACCACTGTGTGGTTTCAATCATTCCTCAAACCAAACTTCAGTTTCAAAACAAGACATACATTTTACAGCATCCCTACTATGTGTTAGACACGTTACTAAGTGTATTTTCAGCTACAGATTTCTATAAACTTCATTTATTTTGAGAGTGAGGTGGGGCAAATAGGAAGAATGAGAATCCCAACAGACCCTGTGCTTTCAGCACGGAGCCATTTCAGGGCTTGAACTCACAAACCACAGGTCATACATTTTATCTGGAGTATCACTTCCGTGAGGTACAAGTTGCCTATGGCTGCTATAACAAGTCACTACATACTTACTGGCTTAAAACACATTTATTCTCTTAGAATTCTCAAAGTCAGAGGTCCAAAACCATTTTTGCTAGGCTCAATCAGGAGTTGGCAGGGCTGTGCTCCCTCTAGAAGCTCCATTTCCTTATTTTTTCTAGCTTCTGGCCACTGCTACCATTCCTTGCTTTGGGCCACATTAATCTAATCCCTGTTTCATGAGCACATTCTCTTTAGTTGAAGTAAAATCTCCTTCCACCTTTTTCATAGAACACTTGGCATTACTTTTGAGGCCCATCAGATAATCCCAAATAAAATCTCCCTCTTAAGATCCTTAATTCCATCTACAAGATCCCTTTTGCCCTCTCAGATTCTGGGGATTAGGACATGGACATTTTGGGCAAGGGTATTATTTGTCTAAGATGCAGGAAAAAACTTTAGGGAAGTAGTTTGTCCCAAGTTCCTATGATGTTTCAGAGTGGCAATTTAAATTCTGGCATGCTCAGACACCTGGGTGGCTCGGTCAGTTAAGCATCTGACTTCAGCTCAGGTCACGATCTCGCAGTTCGTGGGTTCAAGCACTGTGTCGGGCTCTTGGCTGACAGCTCAGAGCCTGGAGCCTGCTTCAGATTCTGGGTCTGCCTTGTCTCCCTTTCCCTCTGCCCCTCCCCCACTCATGCTTTCTCTCTCTCTCTCTCTCTCTCTCAAAAATAAGATACCACATTGGGGTGCCTGGGTGGCGTAGTTGGTTAAGCGTCTGACTTTCACTTGGGTCTTGATCTCGCGGTTCGTGGGTTCGAGCCCTGCGTCGGGCTCTGTGCTGACTACCAGCTCAGAGCCTGGAGCCTATTTCAGAGTCCGTGTCTCCCTCTCTCTCTGACCCTCCCCTGCTCATGCTGTCTCTCTCTCTCCTAGAAATAAATAAAAATATTTTTTAAAAAAATAAAATAAAATAAGATACCACTCTGAGAAGGAGGGCTTAACCAGGATCCTGACTCGCTGAATCTCTTTTTTACATGGAACCTAGAAACCTGGATGTATTCTCTAAAAAAAGGCTATTCTAGCATAAATTTCAAATAGCAAGAAGAAAACCCCGAGAGGTTTAGAATTTTAGTTCAGAGAAGCAACCAGAAATTCAGATGATTACCTGACACTGGAAGGACTTGCTTCATATGAAAACAGAGCTGTAAATCTCACAAGATTACAAGATCTTGTAAGAATTTCAAACCTTCCTGCTATTAATTGGGAATCCCATAAGAATAGCCTCCCTTAAACACATTGATAATATGCCTCACAGCTTAATATTCAGTGGCCTATGTTTTGGCTACATGAGCTTCAGAAAAAGAAAAAGAAAAAAAAAAGGAAACTTGTGGTTTAGATCCATCTACTTTGGAGCCTCTGGTTAAATAATCTGTTTCTGCTGTGCTCTGTCTTCTTATTATCTGTAAAATGGAAGCGGCTCGAAAACCACAGTCACAGAAATGATGCACAGTTTTATGCACACACCTGTCTTCATTTGTTTAGAGTACCAGTAGCATTGAAACTATTACTCAAAGAGTACACATGCTATTTTGAATCATCTAGGACAAAACTCTGTCAAAATAAAGAAAAGGAAAGGGGCCCAAAATAACTATGATTTTCCCAAGGAGACACAACTACTTTATGGTAGATGTGGGATCAGAATGCTGATATCATAGATCCCACTCCATTGTTTTTTAATTGGGTTTGGAACGATACAGAGAAATAAAATTCCTGTGTTATATGTAACTGGTGCAGGACTTGGCAAGATTGGAATTTGAGCACTGCATATTAAGAAGAATCTGGAAAATTCTTTTTTTTTCTTTTTTCAAAAAAAATTTTTTAACAGTTATTCATTTTTGAGAGAGACAGAGCACAAGTCGGGGAGGGCAGAGAGAGAGGGAGGCACAGAATCCGAAGCAGACTCCAGGCTCTGAGCTGTCAGCACAGAGCCTGATGCAGGGCTTGAACCCACGGACTGTGAAATCATGACCTGAGCCAAAGTCAGACGCTTAACCCACTGAGCCATCCAGGTGCCCTGAATCTGGAAAATTCTTAAAACTAAGTCAGATATATACTAAATACATAGAAAACAGTGGTACCTGAAGATGATTCTACAGGATGAGCAAAAAGAATAGTTGAAGGTGTGTATGGGCTGCAGTTACACAAAGGATAGGTGAGTTCCTGTTTCCCTGCACTTTGGAGGTTCCACCCCAAGATAACAATATTAAAATAAAATAAACATTTGAATTAGGTCATATTTAATTCTGCATGTTCATGTAAGCCAACAAAATATCCCAGGTAACATCTACATTGTCATTTAGTGTCTATCTTGAGTTTTCATTTCTAAAACACAAAACATTTCCAAACACAAAACAGAGATCTATGGGAGTTGAAGAAAGGTCTATGGGAGGCGGCAGAAATAAAATAAGCCCATTTCACTTACCATGAAAATTAAGATCCAAACAAATTCTTCACAGCTGAAAATGTCCAAACAATTTTCATTTTATGGCAAGGCTTCTGGAAAAATCATGCTGAAGGACTCAGAATTACCCAAATGTCCCTTATCTGTTTCAATACATATCACTATATATTCTGGGACTTCTGAGGGGCAGAGAAACATATCCTGGCTACACATCTCCAAGCCCATAATGCGGATAAGATGGTCTCAAACCAACCTGAGGACGTTAGAACCCACTTATTCCATTACTAATATTAATAGAGGACAAAACTTCATGTGCTTTTGCTTGTACAACCCAAGTCAATTCTCCATTAAAATGGATGGCCCATAAAGAAGTCTGTAGTGTAAGCATCAATGGATGCTGAAAGTATTTTTGTGGGTTTTATTCATGACATGGGTTTCTAGGGAGGATCTACTCAAAAACTCTGAGTCTAGGGGTGCCTGGGTGGCTTAGTCGGTTAAGCGTCCGACTTTCGCTTAGGTCATGATCTCGCGGTTCGTGGGTTNCTGTGACTCCCTCTCTCTCTAACCCTCCCCTGCTCACGCTGTCTCTCTCTCTCTCCTAGAAATAAATAAAAAACATAAAAAAAAATTTAAAAAAAAACTTTAAAAAAAAAAAACCTCTGAGTCTAGTTTGACATTTACAATGAAATTCTCATGTAACCTTGAGCAAAGTGAGCTCATCATCATAAAGGAAGGATTTTAATACTTTCTATCCCTACTTTGAGGGGCTCTTGTTAAGTATCAAATAAAGTAACAGAGGGGCATGTGAATGCACATATTTTCATTGATAGTTGCACCTGCTTGAAAATAACTCTACAGAATGCAGTATAAAAATCTTGATGATGCGTATCTCAAAACTAGTTCCCAGTTCTCCCATTAAAACTACGTACATTAACAAACACCTGGGAGGCAAAATGGCAGAGAAGTAGGGAGCTCTGTACTTTTCACCTGCCAAACTCTCTTCAAACAAAGAAGGGCTGAAGCCATAGGACACTGAACCACAAGAGTCTGGGAGGAAAAGAGACAGAGTCCACTAAGAAGACAGCCTCATAGGTGTGTGATTGTGAACTGGGGAAGAAACACACACACACACACACACACACACTAGCTGTATTAAGGAAATAGTGAGTCATTAACTTTACCTGGAATTCAGGTTCCCTTACCCTATATTTGGACCAACTGTGGGAGATAAGATTGCAAAGGTAGATTGGGGGCATATTCAGGAGGATTTAAAATATGGAACTGGGTATTTGTAATTCAAGAGGCATTGTTAATGTAGAGATAGTAACTTTGGTTTTCCATAGTTCGTGGTACCATAGGGAATATACACCACCAACTGCCCCCAACCTCTTCACATATAACTTTATCACTTGAGATGATTACATAACATCTAATTATATGTATTTACCAACATTTATTTAACCATTCCCCTATTGCTAGCTCTATAGGCCATTTTTAATACTCTGCAATTGTAATAATTGTATAATGACCTTCTTTTGCTATTTTTTTCTCATTTACATTACTTTCATAGGTTAGAAACTTAGATATTGAACTACTTCAATAAGATATAAAACAATTATGGTGCACCTGGGTGGCTCAGTCGGTTAAGCGTCTGACTTCGGCTCAGGTCATGATCTTGCGGTTTGTGAGCTCGAGCCCCGCATCGGGTTCTGTGCTGACAGCTCAGAGCCTGGAGCCTGCTTCGGATTCTGTGTCTCCCTCTTTCTCTGCACTTCCCACCATTCGCACTCTATCTCTCTCTCTCAAAAATAAATAAAAACATTTAAAAATTTTTTGTTAAATAAATAAAAAAAGATATAAAGCATTTGGGGTGCCTGGGTGGCTCAGTGAGTTGAGCGTCCAATTCTTGATTTCAGCTCAGGTCATGATTTCATGGCTTGGGAGTTCGAGACCTGCATCAGTCTCTGCACTGACAGTGCGGAATCTGCTTGGGATTCTCTCTCTCTGCCCCTTACCTGCTCTCTCTTTCAAAAATAAATAATGAGTAAACATTTAAAAAAAATTTCAGATTGCTTATACATATTTTAAGGTTAATTTACCCAAACATTTGTACAAATGTACAGTTCCACTAGCGTTTTTAAATTTAGTAGTCTGTATAGATTTTAATTTTTCCCCCCGAGCACCCTATAGTTGCTGCTAAGCCTCTGATAAATATTACTCCATGAAAGAGTACTCCTTTAAAAAAATACTCTCAATTGGGGCGCCTGGGTGGCTTAGTCGGTTAAGCGTCCGACTTTCGCTTAGGTCGTGATCTCGCGGTTCGTGGGTTCGGGCCCCGCGTCGGGCTCTGTGCTGACTGCCGGCTCAGAGCCTGGAGCCTGTTTCAGTCTGTGACTCCCTCTCTCTCTGCCCCTCCCCTGCTCATGCTGTCTCTCTCTCTCTCTCCTAGAAATAAATTTTAAAAAAATACTCTCAATAAAAGAACTTTAATAAGCTTGACTAAATATTTAGAAAGCATATTGTGTTGAGGTAAACTTTGTATGTAATAAATAATGAGAGTAATAGAAAATCATATTAGGTGACTAGTCTGTAATTATCTCAAGGAACACATACAATGAAACAAGTTCTTTCAGTGACTTTGTTAAACAAGCAACACAATGGGGAAAGTGGAGGAAATGTCCCATAAACACTCTGAAAAGCGAACCAGAAAACCCAACATGTAATCTTGGAGTAATGACAGCATTAGAAAACAAAACCAACAAAAGAGAACACCTTCCAGAACAATCTGAGCTACATGAAAGGCAAACATTCGCTAAAGTTGCAGCTTTCCTAAGTCTGCACATAGATAAGTGGCATATTTGACCTTCACCATGATTAACAAGCATTTCTTTGAAATTGTGTCCGTGCTGTTGGCCTCTTCTACTATCTTCTCCCTAGAATTGAAACTGGCTCTCCTCCAACAAAGAGTAAACAGAGAAAGTTTAAAACTCTTGAGTAAATCGCAAAGCTCATCAATTCAGCAGTGTCTACCACACAGGAAAAACTTCCTGCTTCCCCGGCAGTCTGTGAATCGTCACCAGTACCAGGAAGGACAAGTGCTGGCCATTCTTCATGAGATGCTTCAGCAGATCTTCAACCTCTTCAGGGCAAATATTTCTTCGGATGGTTGGGAGGAAAGCCACGTGGAGAAGTTCCTCACTGAGCTTCATCAACAGCTGGAATACCTAGAAGCTCTCGCAGGCCTGGAAGGGGAGCAGGACAGCGGCATCTTGGGTAGTGAGAACGTTAGGTTACAGATTAAAATGTACTTCCGAAGGATCCACGATTACCTGGAAAGCCAAGAGTACAGCAGCTGTGCCTGGACCGTTGTTCAAGTAGAAATCAACCGGTGTCTGTTCTTTGCATTCCAACTGATAAGAAAGATAAACAAACAAGGAATGGATTCCTTGAAGAATGAGGACCATGAGTCAAGGGCTGACTTTAGAAGTGTAGGGTAGGTGGAGGGGCGGGAGGACTTTTTCAGACACTCTTATTTCTTCTTGCCATTAAGTGGTAGTATTGCTTTAGTTATGTGTGTGTGCATATGTATGATACTTATCTGTCCTTTAAGATTAGGCAGAGTGACTACAATGGTCTTTATTTTGTAATGTCACTTTGTATGTTCCAGTCATCTTAAATTTTCACGAGTTCAAAAAGATTCATTAATATTTCATACTTGGTTCTTCCAAGGGGTATGTTTTCCTCAAAGTTGACGAGGTGGATAAAATGATGTCTCCACTGTACTAAAATCTTAACGTAGCACATCCACTCCAATGATTTCTTTGCCAGAAATTGGTGGAAACAATGAGAAATACTAGGAATAATGTGCACTGCAAGACTTGAAAATAACAAGACGCACTGAATATCTGTTACAGGTGACACAATAGAAATAGGGCCAAACGTCATGAACAGCAGATTGCAGAGGGAAAACAAATGCATGAAAACAGGTTCAACCTCAAAAATGCAAATTAAGGGGCACTTGGGTAGCTCAGTCAGTTGAGCCTCAGACTTCAGCTCTCATCATGATCTCACTGTTCATGGGTTCAAGCCCTATGTCAGGCTCTGTGCTGACAGCTCAGAGCCTGGGGCCTGCTTTAGATTATGTGTCTCCCTCTCTCTCTGTCAAATAAATGTTAAAAAAAATTTTTTTAAATACAAATTAAAAGTGAATAGGATGCCATTCTTAGCAGGTGAACACCCACACTTTAGTGGAGACTTTGGAGAGGGATGCTCTTCTAATTTGCCAAAGCACTGGAAATTGGTAGGATCACTGAAGAGGCAGTATGTTGATATCTATTAAAATTACCGTCCTCGATCCATAAATTTAAAATTTATCCTATGAAAATCCTTGCACATGTGTATAATGGCATGCATACAATACTATTCACTGCCACAGTATTTATAATATCAATGGACAGGAAACCACTCAAATGCTTCTAATTTGAGACAGTTGAAGTATAGTCACACAAAGAACCCATGGAGAATAGAATGAGGATACTCTTCCTACACTGAAAAAGAAAGTAAAAAAAATAGGCAAGATACAGAAAAGTGTGTATAAAATGCTGTATCTGACATTAAAATATAAAACAAGAGGTGTCCAGGGGGCTCAGTCAGTTAAGTGTCCAACTTCGGCTCAGGTCATGATCTCACAGCTTGTGAGTTCGAGCCCTGCATCAGGCTCTGTGCTGACAGCTCAGAGCCTGGAGCCTGCTTCAGATTCTGTGTCTCTCTCTCTCTCTCTCTGCCCCTCCCTCGCTTGCACTCTGTCTCTGTCAGTCTCTCAAAAATAAATCAACATTTTAAAATTTTTTAGTAAGATGTAAGACAAGTTTTCTATTTGACCTAACTTGTGCAGGAACAAATAAATATATAAGAAATAAATTACAACAATAACCTGTATTTTGCAGAGGAGAGACTAGGGGAGGAAGAAGGGCAAGGGAGGCTTTATGGCATATTTTTATATTTTAATTTTTAATTGTGTGAACATTACAAATTAAAATAATAAATTAAAATGTACCTAAGAAGTCACAGTCATTAGAAATATGCATGAAGGAGTCTTACTGGCAAAAGGAAGTGTTAGATGAAGGGTAGAAGAAACAGGACTGCTCCAGCCTTCCCCTGAAGGGGAGGGGGGACAAGGAGAGCTGGACAGAAGGGCACCCATGCCAACCAAGGGAGGAGGTTTCTACTAGTCAGAGCTCCGGGGATGACAGGATTCCAGCTCTTCCCATCAGGAGTTCCCAGAAACCATCATGGAACAAATGTGGGGCCAGAGACACTGAAGCTCAGTTTGGTGAGCTTGGTGGCTTTCCCACGGTCACAGTGACCTTCACCCAATGTAGGAAGCAGAGTTATGGCCCCACAATCTAGGGCTAGTTCTACTACTTCACGTCATGTTCCGTTTTAAAACGATCTCATTGTATAATTTGAGATGAAATCTATCACTTAATGTGAAAACTTGCTGAAGAACAAAACATATTTTATTCCAGTTTAATTAGTGTTACTAAGTGTATCCACTGTTGGCCCTGTGCTTTCACATTTGGCTTGAAAGGGAGGAGGATGAGCTGAATAGAAGCCTGAGTCTGAGGCAGGGTCCACTGCCAGACAGGAAAGGGGCTGAGAAGCAGAGGCAGGGCAGCCAAGAGGCAATCTTTGTCACTGTCACATTTCAGCCCAGGTGTTGACCTGTTTACCTTCAAGTTCACCTGGAGGTAGGGAGGCGGAGAGAGGAGAAGTATTTACCACACTTGATTGCAAATACACGTCATTTGCTTCGCACGATCGGTAAAATTTTTGTTTTCTTTACACCAGGAAGTTTTCAGAACCAAATCCCTCATTTAACACAGTATTCAGTTCTCAAATTAACCTAGCAAGGTAGTTTCTGTTATTATATTCTTTTCTCAAGTGAGACTAACCAGACTTTAAAGGTGAAGTAACTTGCTCAAAGTAATGTAACAAGTCACGGAGCCAGCAAATGCCAGAGCAAAGATTCTCGGCCAGATCTGCGTAACTCAAAAGAGTGCACTGTGTTCTAGACCCCAGAAACTTGAATGACATTGTGCAATATCTCTGCAAAATAATAATGATAACAAGAATGAGAATAATTTGCTCCTGGCTTTCCTTTTTCAAGCTCACATACCGTCTGCAGTCTTGAATTCAAGAAAGAACATTTTCTCCCTCTGGACATTTCTTTCATAAGAACTGAAGAGAACAGAATGGAGAAAGTGCCAAGTAGAAATTTATAGCAGATAATGCATACTCCTATCTAGAAGCTAAAAGCAATACTGTACATGCCAATGTCTCTCTAAACATTTAGCTTTATTAGGCTGACATCCTACTTGTATTACTGTCTTAACTTTCTTATACAAAATAAAAATCGCTTGCTTTTTAATATGTGTGCTCTCTTATAGCTTTAAAACCAGAGTTCTAAACTTGGAGATATTGAGGAAGATAAATACTCTGAAGAGACAAGGTTGGGGGCTCAGAGTAAAGATAAGCTCATTTGTACTCACAGGCTCGGTCATCTGAGTTATCGGTGTCACATATACATGTATGAGCTAAATAGATCATTAAATCAACAAGCAGATTACAAAATAACTGTTATCATAATTTCTGTAAATAAAAATGCACCCAAAATGTCTGAAAAGAATTGCACTGAAATGTTCACAGTAGTACTATCTGGATAATAGAATCTCCATTCTCATATTTTTTTAATATTATTTTTTTATTCAAGTTTATTTTGAGAGAGAGAGCACACATGAGCAGGAGAAGGGCAGAGGGAGAGGGGGAGAGAGAGAATCGCAAGCAGGCTCTGCACTGTCAGCACAGAGGCCAACACGGGGCTCGAACTCACAAACCGTGTGATCATGACCTGAGCCGAAATCAAGAGTTGGACACTTAACCAACGGAGCTCCCCAGGCGCCGCAATATAGTTTTTGAATTTTGGATATTTCTACATAGAATATGGATTCATTTTAGAATCAGGAAAAAAATTAAACTACTTCATTTTTGAAATTAAAAAAAAAAGAACAATAAATATGGCTCCTTGTAGAGATTTGGCTCAGGATACTTATCACCTGCAATAAATGAAGCCCCATCTCCAGCATGCATCAGAATTGTCCAGAAGGCTTATTAAAATACAGGTGGCATGGCTTCACCCCAGTGTTTCTTTTTTTTTTTTTTCAAATAGTTTATTGTCAAATTAGTTTCCACATAACACTCAGTGCTCATCCCCATAAGTGTCCTCCTCTATGCCCATTCACCCCAGTGTTTCTGATCCATTAAGTCTGTAGTGGGGACTGAGCATTGCCTTTCTAACAATTTCTAGGTGATTTTTGATGCTGTTGATCCTAGGATTCCTCTTACAGACCATGCCTCTGTTTCTTGATAGCCTTGGTAGACATTCAACAGATGAAAGCATGGTCTCTTTGAGGTTACTGATCTCATATTTTCCCACAATCCCTAGAAAGAAGTGAGCATCCTAGGTGGGAGATAGTTGGTAATGATAGCGTCTTTTTTCTATCATTGCCTTTTCACGGCAGCAGATTCAATGGTCTTTCTCCTTCTTAAAGAAACTGGATGTAGACTATAATATGCCAGGTAACCAGTAACTGTCTCTTCAGGAAAATGATCCAAACCAAGTTTTGTTTCTGTAACCGTGTCTGTCCCTAATGCCTGTGATCATGTGAAATCAAAACTGCAACCATAACAGTGCCTGATTGGAGGAAGAATATGTTGTGAACACAGGGAAATCAAATTTCTGAAAGGCAGAGGATTCTGAGTGGAAGATGGCAAACTGGTTCGGTCATCTCTCCTATTGAGAAGGTATAGATGTTTGTATAGATGCTTGGGGGTCATTCTTGGAATTGACATTTGGCTGAAAGGAGTCATTTAGCCCCAGGTTTCTCCCCTGTATCCAATGACTGGATGTGGAGGGATAAAGGCTCAGACCCGTCACTCCACCCATGAGGGGTCATTGCAGTTTCAGGGCCCACTCCCCCATTGTGGTTTTGACCGAAGCCACACTGTGACTTCACAGCAGCATGGCTTTTCCTCTGTTCTTCATCCTGCCTGCTCTTCTCACATGTGTTGAGCCCGTGGCACTCCCTAATAAACTCCTCACATGGCAATTTTTGTCTCAGAGTCTGCTTTCTCAACACCTGACCTCCCAAAGCATAACACACAGACCTTCCATATGGGGCCATAGAAAACCCAAACTCACATGCTATTGCCTTGGCCAGCACCAGATTAGCTTCCTAATATGTGTTAATGTTTCATTCTTGTGATTTATGACTCCTTAAAATATTTCAGAGAAATCCCTTAGAGTCTGATCTGTCTAAATCTATTTGCCCTTCCAGAGCACAACTTGTATCATGTCCCAGACCACACTGTACAATGATGGGTTACTTCTCTTTCACCTAGAGTATGACCTACTTCACAGTAGGGAAATGGCTTCTGAACTCTTTGCCTAGCACATTCCTGAACACATAAAGGGACATTCTAAATATTGAATGAATAAAGAAATTTAATGTACAGCATTAGCAGAGGGACACCTGGGTGGCTCAGTTGCTTGAGTGTCTGATTCTTGATTTTGGCTCTGGTCATGATCCCAGGATCATGGGATGGAGCCCTTCATCAGTCTCTGCGCTCATTGCGGAGCCTGCTTGGGATTCTCTCTCTCTCTCTCTCTCTCTCTCTCCTTCTGTCCCTCTCCCTTGCTTGTGTGTGCTCTCTCTCTCTCTCTCTCTAAAACTTGAAACAGTATGGGTAAGCAGAAGATAATCAGCATGTAGTATCTAGAAACAAGTAGCCAGAGTCGCATTACAATGATGCGGGAAGTGACCCTGACACAAAAATGGTCCCATGGTTTTACCTTCAATGCAAGAAGACTCCATCTTCTTAGAAATACAGAAAGCTGATCAGACAAGTTTTAGTCACTGAAGGTGGAGATGTACACCGGTTGGGAAGGGTGGGGCAAGGTTTGAGGAGAACAAGGAACAGGATGACCCTTGACCCATAAATCATGTGACTTTTTCTACATAAGAGATCTAAGTGTACATTGTTGTAGTGAAATGTTCTCCAAGTTCCAGTATAAGCCTTGTAATAAACAAGGCATTTCCCTGGGAGAAAATTTCATTATTCCAAATAACGGGAATTCATTTGGGCTCATGCCAAATGAATGAGGTGGTTATCATTGTGGATAAAAATATTTATGACCAAAAGGAAATTCGTTTGAGAGTGCTAAAAATTGGATTCCTAGCTGGTATATTATTCAGCATAGTGGACTTTTTTAGTAACAGCTCCTCATTTATTCTCAATCCTTGGGAGGAAGGTTGGAGTGGAAGAGAAAGAGGCTCAATGGAACTGGGAAGAAAATAAGCATGTTTCCAGAGCAAATTATGGGATTACATGAGAAATACCGTGAAGGACCCATTTGTGCCTACTGAGGGTTGGGGGAGAAAGAGGATGTGGGTGGGTAGGGTTCAGAAGCTGGAATAAATAAACCAACAAAATTGTCCTTAAAAATACCTCTGGCTGGGTGGATTTCTACTATGAGTTGAAATTAGAAGGGCAAAGAGAGGTGTTTGGCTATTTCAGGGTTGTAGCCATAGCCTTCTACAGGTAGATTGTCTCAAAAGTTACACAACCCAGGGTCCTCTGCAGAAGGGATGTCAGAGATTTCACCAGCAGATTCGTCTCTACATTCTAGACACAAAGTTCATTGGAGCACTTGGGCCCGTATCTGAAGCCTTAGGTATCAAAAACCACATGTGGCATTATACACACATGGAGTGGAGGGCTCAGTTCTGGAGGAGAGATTTCTTTCCCTAAAGCATCTCACTCAGGTTGCCGTATGCAATAAAGGGCTGACATATTAAAATAAGTGAACACAACACAAACAATAAAACACTAGCTGTCCTCTTTCACAGCATTTAGGTACGGCATTATGAGGGTCAGTTCAAGGGGGATCCTGATGTCATAATCATGGCTTTATCAGAATTGACTTTCTACTCCCAAGCTGGGTATTTATAATGGGACCAGATTATGAACATAACTCTCTTCTTCCTCAGAATGGGTTCTTCTTAGGACGTTTCTTGTCATCTTATGCAAATGGGAGCTCGCTCTAAGACCCCTGTGAGCCCACTCTAACATCGCTGACGTAAGCCCACGCTGGTATGAATCCAAAGGCAGTGCTATTTCAGGCTCAAATTAGGTATCTTCCCTACTTCAGAAAAATGTAAAATAGAATACATTATATAAATATGTGTAGGCAATTCAGGTGATGAATCAAATCCTGGATATACATCCGATAAACCAAAATTCACAACTTAATGAAAACATATCTTTCAAGAAATAGATACACTCCTAACTGGGTCCTCACTCTGCTCCAGCACCACTTGCTTCCCAGGATGGGGATCAGACTTGAGGGTAGAATTTGGACAAGAAGGAGATCTTCAAACTTCTATACCAAATGAGAATCTGGCTTCTGTCGTGCCCAGAGAATAGGAGGGACCTCAGAGTCTCTCACAAGCTGATGGAAGGTAGCCAGTCACTGACAAAAGACCAAGCCATCGTATCTTCCATGTGAAGCACCAGCAGATTTTCAGCCTTGAAACACAGAGGACCTCCCGTTATTTGGGAGGAGACCCAGATGGAGAAACTCCTTCCCGGGCTTCATCAGAAAGTGGACAGCCGGAGATGTATTAGGGGCAGGAGAGGAGAAAGAAAAGAAGTCCCCCTCCTGAGCAGTGAGGCACTAACACTGGGAATTAAGATTTTCTAAGGAATAAGCCTCTCTGTGAAAGCAAAGGAATACAGCCTCTGGCCTGGGAGGATGTCAGGGTGAAATCAGGAGGTGCTATCTCTCCATGAAAACACTTGCTGTAAAGGTAAAGGAAGAAGGAAAACTGAAGAAACAAGGAAGGAGACGCAGAGTCGCTCCCTGTGGAAATGTTGAATACATCTGGTACCTATACAAGCAGTATGGTTTGCTAGCCCCTAGGTTGAAAAGCGGGACTTATTAACACAATGCTACTGAGAATAACACTCAGAGGGTCTGTTCTCAAGAGCAGACATCAAGCCACAGAGACTGGGGCCCATGCCACGTCCTCTGAACACAAGGGAACCAGGATGTTGCTACCCTCCCTCAAGCATCCTGAGCAGCACCATTCAATGGTGCCTGTGGGTCAGAATCATCAGAAGACCCCCACACACACACCCTCCTCCCTCATCACTCTAAGTCCTTATTTGGTTTTTTATTTAAATATATTATACAAGCTATATTCACATGCACTGAAATCTTAACAGGTGCAAAACAAAAAGCAAATCATGTGTATTCACAGCCTCTTCCTCTCAGGTACCCTCCAAGGAAGAAAGTGCATTTCTCTGCTTGGTTTGAGGGGCTTCTCTCATGCTCTGTTATACGCATATATAAAAGTGTACAAAGTGATGCAGAAATGAAATGACACCCAGAACAATATAAAGCAATGTTTATAATATATAGGAAGAAAATAATTGTGAGATGGATGGAAGAAGGGATCCAGTAGTGGCAGGGATCAGAAAAAAAAGGCAAATATTCCATGTCGTCAGAGACGATTTGAAGAGAAGGTCTCCTCTCTTCAAATTTAGATTTAGAAAAAGATGTAAAAGGAAAATCCTTTTACAGAGGGGCTCTGCAGTGCAGAGGCTGGGGGAATAGGGTGCAGGATGGGTGAGCAGAACCCAAATGGAAGAGCCTGGGATGGATGGATTTTACCAGGTTTAATTCTCAGCTGTGCTTCCAATAATAATTTGAATTGAATTTTCACATCTCTTGGCCAGGAAAGGTATTTTTTTGTTGACGTGTATGTAACTTTTACTTACAGAGAAAGAGAATTTAAGAAAATGGAGTTTTTTAAGTTGATACTGGTACAAAAATAAACAAAATTGCTTTACGATCCCCGACATATACTCATGTATATATATATAGAGAGAGAGAGAGAGAGCTGATAACAGAATAATGGTTGTTTTTGAAATAAATAAGAGAAGGTTGACTGATTCAATTAATGTTATTTGGAAAATGGGTTCTCTGGGGCCAAAAACTTAGATTCCAAATCTCCAGTAATACACAAAATGAAATCTGATGTTTAAGGGATAAGAGGAAGTAAGCAGGTTGGCTGTAAAGGCAGACCACCTGGGTTTCGATACCAGCTTTGGGACCCAGGGCTCTGTGGCCGTGAGATGTGATTGCCTCTCTGAGATCATCCAGCTGTTAAGTGTGTATAATAAAAGTTGCTAAGTCACTGAATGGTGAAGGATATAACTATATGAAAGGGGGAAAAACCTGTTAAGTACTAGGGGAAAAAACGTGTATGTAAAAAGTTTTAGGGGCTCCTGGGTGACTTAGTCAGTTAAGCATCCGACTGGTGATTTCCCCTCAGAGATCATGCCCCGCGTTGGGCTCCGCGCTGGGTATGGAGCCCAGCTTAAGATTCTCTCTCTCCCTCTCCCTCTGCGCCTTCCCACTTCAAATGAAAAATAATAATAAAATCAAAATAAAATTTGGAAATGTTTTTAAATCTTCAGATGGGAAAGTTCTGAGTGATGTGAAAACCCAAGGCCAGAAAAGAGCAACACATTTTAATACATAATTTTTTAAGTCTGCACAGTAAAGAACTATCAAGAACATTAAAGAAATATAAAAAAGTCTTGAAACATAAAACTGATACTAATATTTTCAATGTAAAAAGAACTCAGAAAAATTTAACAACTCAATATCAATGTGAGCAAGAAATATAGAGGCAAATTACAAAAACAGACAGAGCTACAAGTAGATTATATACATATACCAAAAAAAACAGCCTTCCTAGTGATCATTTATATAAATGAAAAATCTGATAAACAACAAGATGGTCTGGTGATGGTTGGGGTAAGAGCACATTCCTATACACAATAGAAGTGTATCGTTCTCAAACATGGATGGTTAATTTGGTAAAAATCTACCAAAACTTTTGCACCACTGAACCCAAAAAATGCAGTTCTAGATATTTATATTACAGAACTACTCTGTCCATACACCTGCCCAAACGTGTGCCCAATTTTTTACTTCAGCATTATTTATATAAAAGATAATTGCAGCCATAATAATGTGCTATTATAAAGGATTAGATAAGTAAACAATGGGCCCTCCATATTATAGAATACTGTACAGCCCTTAAATTCACTTGGGTAAAGACTATTCACCTGCATCCAGGTTCATGTTAAATAGTGATGAATAGATCATTCTGAATTTTTACCAGTAGTTTGTCAACCTTAAAAAATAAAACTGCTAGTTATTTACCAGCAATAGATGGGTTTATTTGGGAATAGCACAGAATTGCAATCAGGCACACGGCAAGGTATAGCAAAGCAGTAGACAAGTTTGGAATAAAAAAGAGGAAATGTTCTTTTATGGAGAAAAGTGGGGGAGGGGGTTGGGGGAGCAGCTGTTGTAAACAAAAAGCCCACTGGAGTAAACTAGGAGCTCAAAGTATAGTGGCTTCTCACTGGCTGAGTTGTGACCGTCTCTCATTGGCTGGGCTATTGCCAGACGACCTGCTCCTGCTAAAATAGTAAAGTAGTACTGGCTTGCAAAGCCCATCTCTTCGGTTGGATTTGCAATTGACTTTGAGTGGTAGGGCTGGCAAGGCATGAGCGTTCCCCCTGCCCAACCTCCTGACTCCATGTGAGGTTTCTCTTTATTAATTTTCACAAGGTGGTTTGAGAATCCATGTTACTGATCGCATGATCAACTGTGATACCTAGCTTATAAACAGTGTGCACAAAAATGTTCCACTGTTTTTATTTAGATAGCAAATATATTTATGGGGTCTAGAATAAGTAAATAATGCAAAACAAAGGGGAAAGGCAGGCTTTCAAATGATGATGTCAGCCTAATACCAGTTCTGTGTTGTTATTTACCATCTAATCTGACTGCATCACACCATCCAATGTAATTGGTTTTTAAGGGAATATTGGGAATTTTTTTCCCATCCTGATTTTAATAACTTTATCACCTGGTATCGCTTCACTAAGAAGTAAGAAGCATATTTGAATGGCTGAGTGCTGGTAAAAAACAAGCAAACAACAACAAAGCATTAGCTGTGGACATTAAGGATGAACCTAACATGGTGCTGTGTTAATTAACCAGAGGCACTAAGACATAGGAATATCTAGAATTACTTTGTTTCTTTATTGTTGACACACTGAGCAAACCATCCTAGTGACTGGTGTTATTCTGTCCTCTAGTGGTTAGAATTGAAAATCTCTGTTTAGATACATTCCAGGACATAGCTTTCAGGTAGAATCTTTATGAAGTTCTCCCCTTAAAAGGAAAACAAGCCGAAAATGAAAACAGCCTGGACAACGTGATGTATCTACATCATCAAATAATCAGAGCAGAAATAACTTGATCTCATTGTAATTCAGATTTCCACTGTTTTGCCCATTATGTCATTGAAAAGTTTTCAAAACTACACCATTTCAACTGGATTTTTTTTTTTATTTTTTAGTGTTTATTTATTTTTGACTAAGAGAGAAACACAGCATGAGTGGGGAAGGGGCAGATAGAGAGACACACACAGAATCAGAAGCAGGCTCCAGGCCCTGAACTGTTAGCACAGAGCCCAACGCAGGGCTTGAACCCACAAACCATGAGATCATGACCTGAGCCAAAGTCGACTGAGGTCAGCTTAATCGACTCAGCCACCCAGGCACCCCCATTTCAACTGGGTTTTAAGCATTCACAACCAACAGTGGAGTTCAACAGCCTTCTCCCTGCCATTTTCTGAACAGAGGACCATATCTTCAAGCCTTAAGAAAGTAACATTTTTCAAGGGCAGAGAAAAGGAACCATGCAACATACCCAAACATAAATAAAGCTGACAAAGTCTTCATATTCTGAGCTCTTTTTCTACACTATTTCCTGGAAGACACTACGATCTTTGCCACTTTGGCTCAATAACTTTCATCTAGTTCAGGCAAACACACACACACACATACACACACACACACACGCACACAAGCACACAAGCACACATGTATGAATGACACAGAATGGCTTCTGGACCAGTGAACCCAGATTCTCCCAGCGTTCCACGTTTCAACCAATGTTATTTGTTGACCATCCGCACAGTCAGATGGGATTGACTACGTCCCCTACTCTCCAGCACATTCTCTGCTTGGTGTTCTCTACGAAGCATTTTCTCACATAGGATGGATGTGGGTATAAACACGTGTGCTATTTCACGGTGCTTCCTAAAATCTCAGCTTGTCTGAACACATTTCCATCTTTCTTTTGTAGATGTGACCAAACGAATAGTTTAAATAAGAAGAAATATCAGAATAAGATTGAGGTACATCAGATGAGAGCTCCCCAGGTCTATGACTCAAGCTGTACTGTTTTGTTATGCAGTCTCATTTTTTTAGTTCTTGTCTATAAAACCATATCCAATTGTTTACTGGCCCATGTTCCCAAAACTGCTATCTTCTTTCCAGTTCTGCTTCCCTTTCTATACAGTATATCATCCTGAGCACACAGGACAAAGAATCAATCACACAAATGCAGAATTTTCTTTAGAGAGTCCCTGAGAAAAGAAATACAGTGAATGAATTTTTCTGTTTGTAATTTGTTTCTGTTGCTGTCTAATAAACTTTTTCCCCTTTTGTATTTTTATGTGCATGTGTTTGTTTGTTTGTTTGTTTGTTTGTTTTTGACGGGGCGGGGGAGAGAGAGAGAGAAAGATTGAGAGCACACACGCACGAGCAGGGGAGGGGCAGAGAGAGAGGGAGACACAGAATCCAAAGCAGACTCCAGGCTCCGAGCTGTCAGCCCAGGGCCCAACAAGGGGCTCAAATCCACAAACTAGGAGATTATTGCCTGAGCAGAAGTTGGATGCTTAACCAACTGAGCCACCCAGGCGCCCTTTGCATGTGTTATTTTTATATGTTGTTAGAATGAATGAATGAATGAATACAAATAAAACAAGAGTATCAGGATCTCGGCAGGAGTGGTGGTGTTTAAGCACCGCAGATGAACTGACATACTTTTGAAGGCCACTACTTGTAGATGCTGAAGATACTCTGGGAGATTTTTCTAGTAGTCAGCACATGTTCTCTAAGATTTCAAAGCATGTAGGGAAGCCAGTCTGTGCTACATCTCTGATATGAGGGGGCCTTCTCAAGTGGTGGTGACATTCTTGGAGTTGTCCAAATAAGCCATCTATTTTTTTTTAATTTATTTTAGAGAGAGAGAAGGGGCTAGGGATAGAGAGGGAGGGAGAGAGAGAGAGAGAGAGAGAATCTCAAGCAGTTTTCACACTCAGCATGGAACCCGACACAGGGCTTGATCCCATGACCCAGGGATCATGACCTGAGCAGAAATCAAGAGTCAGATGTTGAACCGACTGAGCCACCCAGACACCCCAATCTGGTTTTTTTTTTTACCTCTAAGTGAGATCAATCCTCATGTTCAAATAGAGACAATAACAGACATAAAACTCTCTTAGAGCTAGACTATTGTGATACAGAGTTTATGTCAGGTGCCTGGAGATTCTCCCTCATCCCAGGAACTTAATGTGTCTATTCGTCCCAAACAAAACTGCTTCACTGAGATTCGACCCCAGAATCAGTCTGGGACACACAGGTATTTCCCGTTTCTGGCATAGATCTCTCCTAGAAAAACATCTCCTGTCTTCAGTTTGTGTTTGCATTGGCTTAGATATAGAAATAGAAAACAGGACCACAGCACTTTTGAGAAATCACATGTGTTTTTACAAAACAAAGTTGTTATACATTATAATGAAAACATTGTTCTATAAAATATAAATACCATGTGCAAAATAAAACACGTAAAAACAAGTTTAAGCCTGTCAGACTGATCACTGAACAGGATTCATATTCCTCTGATTGAGGCCTCTATTGTTTATTGCAAACTTCCGTTTTCAGTTCATAGAGCAACTTCTAAAATGCACGACCACCTAGGCTTTGTACGAATCATTTGTTGCTGTTTTGAGAGCCTAGCTCTCTTCCCCTTGTCCTCAGCTTTTTTTTTTTTTTTTTTTACCAGTTTGTTAAGGAAAGGAAAGCACCTGCTGATTTCCACGGTGACGATTTCTTATACACAGAGATGTTAACTCACATTTCCCTTGCAGTGACACCTTATTTCTCTTCTCCACTTGAAACAAGCGTACAAACATAAGTTTCTATACATGGTATCCCTAATTCTTGTTCTTGTGTTTCCTCTTCCTCCTACTCTCATCTGGCCTCCGCTCCATTAATTCCACTAAACCAAAACCATTCGAAAGCCACCAGTCCTGTCCGTTTGCAGGTCCACGGGGACAGTTCATCCACACCTGGAAAGCACCACCCTGCCCCGTATTCCCTTCATGTTCAAGTCCTGTCCCCATGTGTCCCTCCAATTGCACTGGCCACTCTCAGTGGCCTTCGCAGACTCTCCTTTGCCTGGACTTTAAATGTTGAGGGTCTGCAGGACCACATCTCACTGTCCACTCTACTTACACGCGATCGCACTCATTGCCGCGCCTCGTTCCCGGATACTCAAGAAGGAATCCCAAACTGACACCACCCTCGTGGCCTTTTTGTAAATTCTAGACCCACATTCCCAACTGCGGGTAAGACTTTAGCACTCCTGTGTCTCCCAGGCACCTTAGAAAAGATCTCTAAGATCATTCTTCCTTGCCAGCATCCTTTGTATGTAAAGCTTCTTGTGTAAGAACATCATTTTCCTTTGCTTCTCTTTGTAGTTTTTAACATCATTGAAATGAAATAAACATCAGTGCTGTTTTTCATGTCTCCTTCCCTGTGAGACTGAGTTTCAACACAGCAGAAACTGTATGTGTGTTATTTACCTCTAGGGTTTTTTTTTTTTCATTTTTAAAAAGATTTCACTTTTTTTAAATATAATTTATTGTCAAATTGGCTAACATACGGTGTGTAAAGTGTGCTCTGGGTTTTTGGGGTAGATTCCCATAGTTCATTGCTTCCATACAATACCCAGTGCTCATCCCAACAAGTGCCCTCCATGCCCATCACCCATTTTCCCTTCTCCCTCACCCCCATCAGCCCTCAGATTGTTCTCTATATTTAAGAGTCTCTTATGGTTTGCCTTCCTTTCTCTCTTTCTTTGTAACTACATTTTTCCCGTTCCCCTCCCCTATGGTCTTCTGTTTGTTTCTCAAGATCCACATATGAATGAAAACATATATCTGTCTTTCCCTGACTGACTTATTTCACTCAGCATAACACCTTCCATTCTGTTCCAGCCACGTTGCTGCACATTACATAATCTCATTCTTCCTCATTGCCAAGTAATATTCCATTGTATATATAAACTACATTTTCTTTATCCATTCATCAGTTGATGGACATTTAGGCTCTTTCCATAATTTGGCTTTTTAAGTAATATCTACACCTCCAATTTATAACCCTGAAGTCAAAAGTTGTGTACTCTACCAACCAGGCCAGCCAGGCGCCCCTTTCATTTTTTAAGAAGTATGACACGTGGAGCCCAACATGGAGCTTGAACTCACAACCATGAGATCAAGAGTTGCATTTCTACTGACTGAGCCACCCAGGCACCCCAGTTCACCTCTAGTTCTTGACAATTACACATCTGTCATTTAGAGACTCCCATTTTGACATACACTCTGAATGGAATGAATGAGTAATAAATTTTATTATCTGTTCCTGAGTGTCATCTACAAAATGGTTTGGATTTTGATTTTAGAACAAACAAATTCAAGAAGTTCTCTTTGATAAGTACGTAATAAAACAAAAAGCAAATCTAATAACATGGAAAGGTAAATATGTTTTGTAAATTTTAATGCAATGTAAAGATGAACATTTCATTATATATAAATTCTGAATTCTATATATATATGATAGATGCAAAAAGAATGAATGAATGGATAAATAAATAAATAAATAAATAAATAAGGAAAGAAAGCATCAGAGCCGTCATCTCTTAGTGACTAATGATCCTGAAGCTGAATTTTTAAAACATATTCTTGCTTCATACTATTCACAAAATATTTGTTAAATTCAGTGAATTCTCTACTAAAGCAGGAATCAGAGTCCCTTGAATGACCAGCTATACATGCAGAGGCAATGTGGCACATTAGGCAGTGAGAACCATGTCAAGGTGACCCCGGGTCTCCATCCTTGATTCCTAACCTATCTGGCAAGGTCACCGTGGAGGACAAGGCTCTCTTGATCTCCAGCCGGACAACTTCCCAGGCGCAGTCACTGTATCCCTTGTCTTACAAGTAGAGACAGATGTCCTGGAAGTACCTCCTGATGGCCAGGGCGGGGCCGTCCGTCCCCGGGGCCCGCCCCGCACAGGCGTCCAGGCCTTCCAGCTGCCGGTGGAGGCCCGCGCGGAGCCTGTCCAGCAGCGCGGGGCTCCAGGCGGCCGAGGAGCGCTCCGTGTGCAGCAGGGTGAAGACGTGCTGGCAGCTGCTGGGGGACGGCGGCCGCCTGGGCCCCCTGCCGCCCGCCGCCCTCCAGCGTGTCCCGGGGGAGCCGGAAGTCTTTCCTGTCGCGCAGGCACAAGAAAGGGGACAGTGTGCGCATTTGGCCCAGGAGCGCCAAGTTGTCCCTGCTCACCTGCACGTGGCCCCGAGGCAGGGCGCAGCCCAGGGAGCCCCCGGGGCGGCAGGCGAGCGGCACCAGGGCGCTCAGCAGAGGGCGCAGGAGAGCCGTGGGGACGCCGCGGGCGCCGCGGGCCTGGGAGCTGGGCGCCTGGTGAACCCGGAGCCCAGGCTCCCTGAGGACCGTCTTTCGAGGCATGGCTTTTAAACAGGGGACACAGACGGTTTCATTTTCTGAGCATTCCTCTCCACTTTTGCTTCCCTTTTTTGGTTTTCATTGACATGTTCTCCATGTTGTCTAAGAAGTTGTCATCTTTCTAAATGGTTAACTGTACAGTAGAAGCTTACTTTCCCAGGAAACTTCCCATGTGCCCATCCCAGCGGATACTTACCAGTCAAATGAGAAGCATCTTCGTCCTAAAGACTGGAGAAATGTAGGCATGTAAGTTCTCATAACACACACCTGTTCACTTATGTTTTAATATGTAGACATTGCTCTTCTTTGTGTTAGGAATAAAATTTGGCCTTGATTATGGGTTGTTTTCACCTTCCCTACTCTACACAAGGAGGCAGACTCCTTCGGCCCTATGGGGTTTCTGTATTTTATTAGGTACTGACCTTACCATAAATAAGCTCTTTAGAAAGAAGATTGGGTTTTATTTACTATTATATTTACAACACAGACTTACGGTAATGAGTGAATGAGTTTCTCGGATGTTTCTCTTCATTCCAGAAATAATTCATGCAGGTCCATGAGGTTTGCTTCACTGGGGCCTCGGGGTCAAGACTTAATAGAGACACTGTCCTTTCTGCCATTTTGTAGCTTGTCTATGGTGGCCCTCAGGCTGTGCCCGTGCCCCCAGCAGGAAGCCTGGCTCTTGTCTGGGACATGGAGGTGTGAAGATTCTCATTCCAGGTCATTTCATTTTGTCACCAGACCCTCACTGACGAGGTAGTTATCACCTCTAGAAACATCTTTCCTCTGGAGTGACTGAGTGTCCTCAACCCATCCTCTCCTGGACTCACCCCCTGAGGGCAGCCTCGCCTTGTCCTGAGGACTTTAGAATTCCCCTGCTGTGGAAGGGCGGGTTTCTTTGTTAGCAAAACAGTTAATGCCCCTCATTCCTTCCCTTCACCCCTGGAGTGTTTATGTGAGGGACCCTAGCTCTCAGTGCTGACCCCTTCCTTTCCTGAGCAGATATCAAAACGTCAACAGCCCTCAGAGTCTAAGGGCAAAAGTTTGTTTCCTCTAAGTAGCAGAATGGCCCAACTGTAATCATTTCACCTTTACTAAGTGAATACTTTTGTTTTGCCACCATAGCTTTCATTGTTCCATCTTTTACTTCAATTATTGAACACTAGTTAGGCTCAACACTTCTGACCTGGGCTCAAGGGACTCACTGATGTCTCTCAGTGGAATCTTCCAGCACAGAAACTAGCAACTCCCAGTTGTTCCTTCAGTCTGGGTATTGCTATTTGGCTTCTCAGTCTGTTCCTCTCATGCTCAGAATGCAGGGGGTGAGACCCAGGCTGTTAGGTCAGGGAGAAATAGTCTTTTTCTCCTTTATTTATTCATGATATTTCATTTTAAATTTAAATAATAACAACAAAAAGAATTCTGGTAGCTTAGTGTTTACACAGTAGTTAAGGGACATAGACTGTCTTCCTCCTCCTGAGTCATGTTCCACATCATCCTGAGGTTAATACAAAGGGAAGTTAAAGAAGGGCCAAGGGGCTGCCCCATTTTTCTCTATCATTTTCAAGACATCAGTTGCTTTGTTTCCCATTTCAACTTTCCTAGAAAGCAAAACGTGACAGTTCTGGGTGGGCAAAAACAAACAACCAAACAAAACCCCCACAAAGGTAAGTCCAACTGTCACAAAAGTGAAAGAAGTGACTTTTCTGCTGACAGAATGACAAAGTGTAAGTTAGCGCAATTCGGTGCAGCAAACCAGGGACTGGGAGCCCCGGCAGAGGGAAGAAGGAAGGCCACCCCGCCTTCCCCCAAATCGGCAAAATAGCTGTGTCAGCCAGAGGCTCACAGAAAACCAACTCTTGAACCATGGACACCCTCAGCTCTGCCAGACCAGCCACTTGATTTTTCTTTCACTTAATCCACATATGATCCGCTCTGAGGGGAGATGACAGGGCTCACGTCAACCAGCTCACAAGGAGACTGGCAAGGAGAACCCCAGCTGCTCACGTTGTGTGGAAGGATCGCAGATATTTGCCTTGCCCGAGCACGCTATCTAGTTAATAAATCCACTCAGACATGACAAGATTGCCCTGAGAAAGGGAATCAGATGGTCTGAAAAGATTCTGCTCTTCATCTGCATGATGATGATGATGATGATGATGATGATGATGATGATGATGTGTGATGGTAACATCAGGGCTGATTTGATGCTAACTCTTCTAAGATCATTGAAATTATTAACTCAATCTTCTCAATGACCCCATTGGGATCATACTCATATATACATTGGTTTAGAGAGAATAGAAATCTGGAGGGATGAATTATTCTGATGGCACCAAAGATCCAAGCTCAAAACCATGAGGACAATTGAGATAATGACTTGTCTGGAATCACCTCTTAAGAGAATGAAGGATAGAAATGGACATGGGAATTAAGAACCAGCAGAGCCTATGGGAAGAAATCAGTATGGCAGGGAGGGTGAGGTGATCAAGGACTCCAGATTCCACTTCAGACGCCAAAGGGTTGTTGTCTATGTTTTGTATGACAACAGGGGCTGTGGTATGAGTCACCTGAATGGACTCACTGTACATTCTAAGGACAAGCTGACAAAATCCCTTTTAAATAGTCACAAGGCAATAGATTTTTCTGCCAGATGAAACAGAAGTTTGAGGCTGGCACTGGAGTAGCCCTCCCTCCCTGCTGTCCCCTGCAGGCTGCCGTGATGTCAGCGTCACACCTGCTGGGGACACTGCTGTTGGCCATGTCCCCATAGCAGAAGCCTGTGCTCCCAGTGGCCACTTGCATCTATCTTCTCAGGGTTGGGAACTGAAGGATCTGGAGAGAATGGACTCAGTGCCGCCCTTTCGTGTTGGGCCACCTCCTGAGGACATATCCCCGATCCAGTGGACACCTTTACATTTCTGTTCTCCTTCCAGGTTTCCAGGTTGCTGCGGGCCTTCAACACCCTTATGTTTTCAGATGTGCAACGGTGGTTTTTCTGAGCAAATGAGCGCCCTTCCCCTACTGTAATCAGAACGTGCAGATTCTTACAGATAACAGGCACAGAGGAGCACCTGGGTGTAGATGTGTGGGCAGGGTTCCCTGAATTTTGTTGTTTCTGTGTTGGACTGGACCTCCGGGGGCCTTGACCTCCGCAGCCCAGGAGAATCAGTCTGCAGGGAGGGCGAAGGCGTGGCCGAGGTGCACTCTGGCTCTGGCCGATGCAGAACCTTGGCTGCTTCCGGCCGCTGCTGCTGCAGGTGATCTCTCCACGCCCATCCGTGGGCGCCTGGCAGCGAGCCCTGCCTCCTCCATGTCCCCTGTCAGGGTCACCAGAAGTGCTGAGGATGGGAAGTTGGCAGTTGGTGCTCACTCCCCTGGCCCGGGCTTCTGGCCCTGCACCTAAGTTCTCCTTCACTTTGCAATATTTAATAATTAATAACTCTGGGATGGAAACCGGATACAGCCTTAGAGATTTTCAGAGCAAGACTTACTCTTTGTCGCAGACAGATAAAGAAGCAGGTTTACGACAGCATTAGAATCTGTTATTGCCAACCGGTAGGCATTTTGTAGCCTCAAGGGACATCCCGGGAAGAAGTGGAATTTCTGCATAGATCCCAAGCCTCCCCCTGGCTTGGTCGCTGCCCCAGTAGCACGTGGCCACCAGGGGGCGGTCTTCCCTGATAGGCACTTCATTAGTCCACCCTTCAGCTGGATCCTGCTTTCTGTTTCCTTTTAGCCTCAGCTGCTATTACATCACATTCAGTGGAAATTAAAGAATGTCTCTCTTGCAGGTGTTTCTACAAAACGTAGAGACTTCCATTTGATTTTTGCTTTCCACTTGTGACGTGCTGCTCTTTAGGGAAACCTTTAAGCTGAGACCACAACAGAACAAAAACCTGCTGTGTGGGGGTGACAGGTGAATGGAGTGAGTGACAAGGGTGTGTGGGAACTTCCGTCTGGGACAGGAAGGAAACTAATAGGACAGGGGAATGTGTCCTGGAATGCTGGGGGGAGGAGGGGCGGGTGCCAGAATATTAAGGAAACATCATGTTTTCTGTACTTCCATCTAGATATTTATTCTCAACACTCAGATATTAACACAGGCCACCATTTCATCACTGAATATGAAATAAGACACTTCTTTGAAATAAAGAATGAATCAGTCAGCCATCTCTAGAATTCGCAATAGAATTCTAGTTTTCTAAGGTGCCTCCTTTGAAGGTCAGTTAGTGAAAGGTAGGACAGAAAAGGTTGCTAAGAATTGTGTAGGATGAGACAAACACTATTCTCATATACAGCTGTCTGAAGAAAAATAGGAAAATATGAACCATGTTTTCAGTTGCTACTCTGAGGAAGATGTGATGCCCAGTGCCTTTTCATGTATGTGAGTTCATGCATAATATTCTGCTATAATTGTAAGCCTGTTTTTACTCCTGAATTATATACAACTCACTTGTGCTCCGTGGATTTTCCTTATTCAAGTTGTATTTTCACCTGATTTTAACCAATTTTTTCTTTGCCTTAAATATTAAGAAAGAAAATGTCTGGCCCAGCTTCCCACTTTCATTTTTGAAGAAAATCTGTCTGTCTTTATGCCCATGATAATTTTGCTATTTGGGGATCCACAGTGATTATAATAGTCATAAGATTAGGAAAAATTACCAGTGAGTAACATAAAAGACTTCTTATCATATCAAACTCTCCAAGAAAATGAAACATGGCAGAAAGGCGCTGTAGTAAACCATTGTCACAACGATCAAAGTTAAGTAACTTAATTCCTAAAACCAATAATTCCAGGAAACATTATTTTATCAGTGGTAATAGATGTTTTGATGAAGGATTTAATTAACTGTCTAGTCCTGCCTAGTGAATTCTTAAAGATGACTAGCTTGCTGATATACAAGGTAGTAATAACTAAGGCTAAACCATTGGAAGTAACTAAATAAATCATAAAACAAAATAAATACAGTATTAAACACATTAACATGATTTGCCAGTACATCAATTCCCTGAAATCACCCAGAAAAAAACATATGGTATAAAAGAAAACTATACACAGAAAAGCTAACCCACAACGTTTTCCAGATTCCATGCTACATTTTTCTCCACTTCAGAGGCAATAACTTCTCTTATCTATGCTTCCACTTACTCCCGTGTGGTTTCTTCTTATTAATTCCACCAAACCAACTCTCATGTAGGTCACCAATGGCATCTACTTTTCTGACGTAGCAGACGATTACATCCCCATCGTCCTGAATCCACTGACGTTCTTCTAAGTACATTTTTTTCCTTAAATACCCCCGTCACCACCCTCCCTTGTACTCCTTCTGCTGTGTGGCCACTATACCTCTGTATCCCTTGTGGCCTTTCTCTCCTCTCCCTTGGATGGTTGAAGATCCTTAGAATCAAGTTTATGTCTTTTTCTGACACTAGAATCAAGTTTATGTCTTTTTCTGACACTACACTGTCTGCCCCACGTGACCACCTCTGTTTCTGGCTTCCCATTGCTAGATATGGACCGCTAGGCATGGCGATTCTTGTAAAGTGCAACCTAACCTACCCACTGACAATGATAATTTGCTCTGCAATGTCTCCCAGTCAACTGTGGAGGAGCTTGACAGCTTTTATTTTTATTTCTTGACATACTTCATTCTAGCACCAGGTGAGAGAATTCACTTATTTTCCTTCTTCGCTATAACATAAAGTATGATCATTGTTTTTACTATTTTAATGTATATTTATTTATTTTGAGAAAAAGAAAGCATGAGCAGAGGAGTGGCAGAGAGAGAGGGAGACAGAGAATCCCAAATAGGCTCCACTCAATCAGCTCAGAGCCTGACATAGGGTTTGATCTCAGAAACCGTGAGATCATGACCTAAGCCAAAAATCAAGAGTCAGATGCTTAACTGACTGAGCTACCCAGGTGTTCCCGATTAATGTTTTTAGATCTATCCCTAGGAAAATGAAAGATAAAGACATCAGAAACTGTATTTGTTATGTCTTATATCCTAAGGGCAATGTACAACTTGTCTTAGAGAAAGTCAGTTGTTATTTCTGACTTTAACATAATATAATGGGTAAAGGCATTTTGCCATCCATTTTTAAATCAAGTTACACGGTTAGGCTTGGAGTTCTTTTTTAAAACACTTCCTATCGTAGGGGCGCCTGGGTGGCACAGTCAGTTAAGCATCCCACTTTGGCCCAGGTCATGATCTTGCAGTTTGTGGGTTCGAGCCCTTCGTCAGGCTCTGTGCTAACAGCTCAGAGCCTGGAGCCTGCTTTGGATTCTGTGTCTCCCTCTCTCTTTGACCCTCCCCTGCTCACGCTGTCTGTCTCTCAGAAACAAATTAAAACGTTAGAAAAATAAAAAAACACTTTCCATAGTAAAATTCAATAAATAAAAAAAACTAAATTGATGAAATATAAACAATACAGTTTATTATATTATCACATTATAAATATGCACATATTATATTAAAATGTTTTATCTTAAAATAGTTAAATAAATAAATATATAAATAGACAGATAGACAAACAGACATCCGCGTTGTCGTCGGTAAGTGGCTAGTACTTACAGAGTTGACATATGTCACTTAATACTCCTGAAAACATTTGACAAATTGATTCTCTTAACCACNTTTAATTCGTAACGAGAATAACATAATGAGTAAGTGAATTGTACAATCCACTCTTTCATCAGAGTTCTTTTTTATTTTATTTTTTTAATGTTTATTTATTATTGAGAGACAGTGAGAGACAGAGCATGAGCATGGGAAGTGCAGAGAGAGGGGAGACACAGAATCCAAAGCAGGCTCCAGGCTCTGAGCTGTTAGCACAGAGCCTGACGAAGGGCTCGAACCCACAAACTGCAAGATCATGACCTGGGCCAAAGTGGGATGCTTAACTGACTGAGCCACCCAGGCGCCTCTTTTCTTTTTTAAATAATAAACAAAGACAAGAATTTTTCTATAGAAAATGTTTAATAAAGAAAGAAAATAATAAACTGAATAAATATAAAGAATATTTTTTTCTCTTAACCACAAAGTGAAGGTACACCTAATGTTATTCAAATATAATTTAAATCTTATAAATACTTAAATAAATAAATTGTTACGTAGATACATAAATAGATCGGCAAGGTCATCTGAAAGTGACTAGTGATTACAGAGGTAACATGATGTCGCTTAATTNTACGTGTTTTCCATTTCTGAACGTTTACTTTCTACTTCTGTTTTTGCTTTCCTTTATGCACTTCCTACACGGGTTTAGAGCATATGTTTCTCAACAAATACTTTTTTTTCATTATTGCCCCCTGCCTTCGGAGTCTTTTTGGACGTTTATCTAGTTGAACCTTCTACAAAAACTTAATAACACAGATACACAGTATATATAATTATGTACTGTGTTTATAACTGTGCTTTTTACATAGAAAAGGAAGTATAAAGTTTACTCTATCCAATGCAGGGCTAAGAATGACTAAAAATTTTTAAGTTAAATTTTAAAGCCATTGATGCTTAAGTATAGAACTAAATTTGATTTGTGACTTATAACATATTTACTTATATAAATTTCATATAAAGTACTTAAACACATTAAAATTTCTATAGAGACATAACAATTTCAATGTACTTAAGTATTTAAATCATTCCAAATTGCTAAAAGCAAGAGAAAACTTTAATAATTTGTTCAAAATTCTTTTCAATGTAATGAATTTTAATGTTGCCTCATATGAGAAAATATTTTTTTTTTAATTAATTAATTTATTTATTTGAGAGACAGCACAAGCCNGAGAAAACTTTAATAATTTGTTCAAAATTCTTTTCAATGTAATGAATTTTAATGTTGCCTCATATGAGAAAATATTTTTTTTAATTAATTAATTTATTTATTTGAGAGACAGCACAAGCTGCAGAGGGGCAGAGAGAAGGAGAGACAGAATCCAATGTAGGCTCCATGCCATCAGCACAGAGCCCGACATAGGACTCAAACTCGTGAACTGTGAGATTGTGACCTGAGCTGAGATTAAGAGTCAGAAGCTTAACCAACGGAGCCACCCAGGTGCCCCAATAAAATAAATTTTAACTTAACCTGCTGCTAGATGCTCTTGAAGGTATTGTCACAATATTTTTTTTTCTGTTTAGCACTAGATAATTACTGATGTGTTGAATGAGTTTTGTAGAATTAAATCATAAAATAGAATATATTTGCATTTAATTCCCAAAGCCCGCATCACACTGAGGCTCAGACAGAAGCAACATCCACAAGACAGCCAATGGCAGCTCACGAGTAAGCAAAGGCCACCTCTCCCATGATGACTTTGACATCCAGGAAACAATGGAGAGAAAACTCTCCAATCACAGAGACGGGTTAGCCCCAGGTTTGTCACACTGCTTTTGCAGACATTTTGTCTATTCCACAAATACAATGTCCATGCTTCTCATATGATACCCAAGAAAATCCAATGAGAGAAAATAAATACTAAGGAGTAATGTTTTGTTAGACTGGCCCACTGTTGATCTTTGGAGTGCCACACACCATTGCAATATTTCAGGTTGGTTCACAACCCTAAGAACTAATGGTTACACCCTTGGAAGCGGTTGTAACAACGGTTCCATCTGGTGTGGAAATGTTGGTAATGGGGGAGACTATTCACATCCAGAACCAGGGAGTATGTGAAAAGTCTCTAGATCTTGTACTCAGTTTTGCTGTTAAGCTAAAGGCTCTTGGTGCCTCACTTGGTTAAACATCTGACTTCAGCTGAGGTCATGATCTCATGTTTTGAGATTTCAAGGCCCGCATCAGACTCTGCTGTCAGCACAGAGCCTGCTTCAGATCCTCTGTCCCTGTCTCCCTCTGCGACTCCCCCACATGCTCACTCAAAAAAAAAAAAAAAAATACTATGTTTTTTCAAATATATATCAAAGGTACAGAAATTGACTTATTATGTTATTGGAGTCAGTTCTTTACAGGAAAGACCCATTTTTCTCTGTAGAAAAGTCTCCTGCTTGGGAACAGACTTCTGTAGAACACAAGCCAGGTCTCCCTACTCTGTTACTGTCTTTGTCCATCTTGGCAAGTAGGTGGCACTCTTCCTTTGTAAGTATTTTGACGGGCCATTGACTAAAATGATTCTGCTTTCTCTTTCCTTTTTCCCTACAGCTGTTAGTTACATCACTGCAGCAGGAACATTCCCTCATGTCCAAAAATAGTCACCAGAAGAAAAGGAAGATCTCCTATAAGAGTTTCCAAAACCCTAGAACTTTTCACACAACTCTTGGTTTCAGTTAGTGGCTTTTGTACTTGGCCAGAAACCACAAGGGAAAAGGAAGCAGTTGTATGAATGGGCAGGGCAGGTTCAGGAGGAGTGAATGAGGAGGGCAGAGCTCATTGGGGGTTTCTACACTGGGGCGGAAGGAAACACTGTGTTATGGGAATGAAGATTAAGATCTGGGGAAGCAGGAGGAAGGAGGAATGTGCTAATATCAGAATACATAGTGCATGTGTATATACACAGAGCATCTAATGTGTACGTAGTATAGTTGTATGTATGTAATTTCATTGATAAGCCACTTGTTTCCAATTCTGTTTTTTTTTAGACTATCAGCATTTTTGCCATCAGTTACAGAGAAAAGGCTAGGAAAAGTTAATTATTCTCTTATAGGTCTCTATGAATAAATAAGAAAATAATGTTAAGGCTTCATTCAGTGAGAAGTACTCTGCTAAGTGCTTCTAAATGTTCTAGATTATTTAATACTCACCACTCTAGGAACATTTCCAACATACTTTATGTTTGGGGAAAGTGAGGCCCAAAGAGGTTAAGTGAATTACTCAGGATCAAATATGTAGATTCCTTAACAAAATCTAGATGCAGTAAATAATCCGCTATTACATGTCATAAGTATTCCTTACAATTCTTATTTTGAAGTTTTCATACATTTTAACCCCAGATTTACACACTTTCTTGTTCTATGTCTTTTATTGGTGATGCCCTTGCTTTTTACTGGCTTTCACCTAATTTTGCCCTTACATATTGGAGAAGAGAAATTTTCTGATTCACTTTCATGTTTTCATCTTATGAGAGAAGTGTCCCTGGGTGTTATATTTATTGCAAATTCATTATTTAATGATGTGTAAGCATATATGATTTTTCTGAATTCATTGCCCGACCAAAAGATTGAATCTTCATTTGATATGGAAGGAAGGGAGCAATAGAGAAGTGTTGCCATATCAATCCCTATGTGAAATTAAGATACATTTCATAACAACAGAAAATGCAATGTAGCAAGGAGGAAAGTTAAGTAACCAGATTGGTTAAACATATAATGTCCAAAATGGGTATGTTATCGCGACAGTTCGGTTTAGGACAAAGGATATACCTGATTTTCAAATAGTGACATCAACTCCAGAAATGATTCCACAATGATTACCTGCCAATCCAGGCAGAGATCAATGTCAACTCTCCTGTCACATGAGAGATGAAAATGAAATCCTCCTGGAAAACAGAATTGAGGTAAGATTCGATTTCAAAAAGGAAAGTAGTGCAGTTCCGGTCATGAGGAGTGAAGAAGGTTTGAACATGTGCTCCTAGCAGAAACAACTAGAAAACTGTCTGTGATATTGAGACAAAGAACGACATCTCCTTGATTCCAACCAGAAACATGGCTTTTAACAACAATGATAGTTGTTTTAAATTCCTGGTCCGATAGTTCCAAAACGTCTGTCATATCTGAGCCTAGTTCGGATGCATGTTTATATCTCTTCAAACTGTGTCTTTTGCTTTTTAGTATGCCTTGTAAATTTTTGTTAAAAGCTGAACATGATGTACTGGGTACAATGAACTGAACAAAATTGGCTCTTAGGAGCCAATCATCTGACTCAGATGGCAGTGGAACCACCAGGGTGGCTCCCAGGGGAGAGAAAGACAGTGGGACCCCTAGCCTGCTGCTACCACCTTCCTTCTGCCCACTGTGGCCCCTGCTTGTGAATTCCACCAAAGCAGCTCTCACGAGGTCAAGTTCCATCTGCTTCCCCACGAACCAGTTGGTTTCCATCCACAGAGCAGTGTCCTGACATTCCACCTAGCACGCATCAAAATAATCATAGATTATCATGGTGAGTAATGAAAGATGCCATGCTTCAAAATATACACAACACGAAACATATTAACATGATTGCCAATACATCAAACCCATGTATCTATCCAGAGGCACATCCAGTGCAAAAAGGAGAGCTCTGCGGAAAAAAATTCACGTAATTCCCAATTCCCATTCTGTTTTCCTGTTGCATTTCAGAAGGCACATCTCTCACAACTATTTGCTCCTCATACATTAACTTCTCTTCTCTTATTCACCCATTCCCTCCCACCCTCCAATATGGTTTCTGTGAATTCTGGCAAACCAGCTCTCACCAAAGCTTCGATGCCCCCTTTATCCTGGTGTGGTGGGCACTTTACATCCACGTTTTACAATGAAACAATTCTTTGAAGCCATTTCAATCTTTGAAATAGACTTTTACCAGTATTCTCTCTTACCCTGCTACCTCATGGCCATTCCATCTCTGTTTCTGTCGTGGCTCTTTTCTCCCTTACCATCTGAAGGATCAAGAAATCAATCTGAAGTTCTTTGCGCATGCTCTACTCTTCCTGTGTGACCACTTCTGCTTCAAGGCTTTCAGTTAATGGAGTTGCTGGTAAATCACAGACTCAAATATCCATTTTCCTAAGAATATTTGCACTTGGAAGTCTACCAGTCAATTGGAGAAGATAGCTACTGCTTTTGTTTCTGTTTCCTGACATGCTTCACTGCAGCTCCTGCTGAGAGAACTCTATTTTCCCTCTTCTTCTCATTATACCATATTCAGTATAGTATATCATATTCAGTATGATATAAATTCAGTATGATTATTGTTTTTGGGTTGCTTTCTCTACAAAAATCAATGGTACAAAAGCAAGACTAGATTTGTTATGTGCCGGAGGCCGCGCCGGCTCCGACAGGTCCAGGGGTCCCTGAAGGATGGACGGTGTCGGCGAAAGAGAATGAGAGAGCCCCGAGATTCTCTCTGATCACCAGGCAGGCATCTCTGTCCTGTCGGTTTTGGTGTCTTTATTTAAAGGTTCAGCAACAACATGAAGTCAGAGAAAGGAATTTCTACAATGGGAGGCCTTTTGCGATAACAAGTTTTTGATATTTTGCAGAATTATCTCAGTCATAGTGAATTTACAACCAAGAAATTAACAGGATGCTCTTAGTGATCAACAGGATAATATATAGGTTAGGTTGTATATAGATAAGCTAGGAGTCATTCTGTCTGGCTCTCAAGAGGATGAATGTTTCTGAATTGGTTTGTGTGTGGAAGTCCTCATGGGGGCCCTAAATGTGTCCATCTTGGCACCTGGGTTTATGTTTTAGCTACTCTTATCAATCCTCATCCCAGTTGCCAGTGTAAGGGAGGGTGTTTGTGGAATGTAGGCCTTGAGGAAGGGACTGCCATACATCACCAATTAGTAAGTTATGTTCTGTATTTATCTGTACTTTAACTATAAATTAGGCTCTTCTGATATGGGACCAGGCTCAATAGTAACTCTTGTGTTCTTAACCCCCTTTATTATCTAAGTCTTGGATCTGCAAGGACCATAGGAAGAGCCTTTTGACAATCGCCCATAGAGCTTTCATCTAAAGTCTCTTTTGTGAAGGCAGGAATATGCTTTTCCTTATGAGGTATCTGTATTCAGAATATGGGTCTGATATGGAATATTGGGAGGCCTAGTCAATACCAGCAGGCTCATTTCCAACATGAACCAGTAGTAGCAGAAGGAGATATTAGTCTTCATTTCTCATGGCAGAAGCTGTGCAAACATTGCCATCTCCTTGCTGTGACTGCCATCCAGAGAGGCCGGTGCGGCTCCCGGCAGTTATATCCACCTCTATCCTCACAGCAGCATACAAACTGGCTTAGAGAAAGCCTGTTTTTAATTCGTAACGAGAATAACATAATGAGTAAGTGAATTGTACAATCCACTCTTTCATCAGAGTTCTTTTTTATTTTATTTTTTTAATGTTTATTTATTATTGAGAGACAGTGAGAGACAGAGCATGAGCATGGGAAGTNTGGCTCTGGGTCCTCTGAACATCTTCCCTTGTGCGTGTGGCTTAAGTAGGGAGCACACTTGTTTTCAATTTCTGAATGCTCTTCTTACTTCCAGCTTTTGTTTTTTGTTTTTCATTTTGCATTCTCCAAATGGGTTTAGAGCAGTGTTTCTCAACCATTTTATTTAATTGTTGCCTCCCCTTCCCCTGACCCCAGTAGACATTTTTTTGCTAATTGAACCCCTCATGAAATTTTAATGATGCAGTTTTACTCTATTTAAGTACTCTCTATATATCTATACTTTATACATAGAAAAAGAGAATGCCAAACTTACTCTTTTATCCAAGGCAGGGTTAAAGTTGAGAAAAATTTTAAGCTAAATTTAAGTTATTAACATTTTAACAAGTTAAACTTGTTAAACTTTTATAAATTTAAAAGTTATTAACATTTTATTTATCTTTGTAGGATATTCTGGACTACATTTATAGCCGTTTGCAGAGCAAATTTTAATATATTTACCTATTTAAATAGTAATGTATTAAATTACATAAATTAATTATACAAAGTCATAATAATAAAATGAATATTAGCATATACTTAAAAATTTTTAGAAGTACTAAAAACCATTGAAAAATTATAGTGTTTTTTAACATGTGTGTTAAGGTCAGCCCAAACACTGAGGCGATGGGACCCACCTGGACCAAAGTGGGGATTCAGCCCTGGGAGCCGGTCAGGATCCTCTCTGTGAGGAAGTCGGGCGCCCCCTAGCGCTCTGCTTCCTTCTTGCAACATTTGCCAGGAGGAAGGCGGTGCGCAGGCGCGAACAATAATTGCGAAATTCGCCGAGCACTGTCGTCGACTTGGTCACCATGACGTATTTGATAGTAGATATTAAAATATGAGACATAAAACATTAAAACATTCTCATATTAAAATGTTCAGACAGTATTTTAGTGAACTTTTTGCAAAGGGATTGAAAGTATATTTACAGCCAAACCACAATTGAATATAACTTTACTTTTCTACCATTGATGGAAGCAAACTCAATAATATAGTGGAGATTACTTCTTCTTTTCAGTTGGTAGAACCGTATGTTTGACAATTTCTTGTGTCTCCCTGACAAACTTATGTCATTTTTATTTAACTTCTAGTTAGTGAAACATCTTTCACGGTATTCCAACTTGACTTCATTGTTAAAGATAAAAGATAGTGTTGTGCACAAGCATTGAGGATATTTAGCAGGTGAGCTCTTTTTATTTTCTTCGGTAAGAAATTCATAGACTGAAGAGAATTTGCCAAAATGTCATAGCACGGTGTCTCCTCCGTTGAAGACTCAGGAACTCGCAAGTGCAGGGTCAGTTCTCCTCTTTATTTGACATTTTGATATTTTGTATCGTGGATGTTTTTACATGGATTTACATTTTAAAATACTGCTTTAAGGTGTTTATCTTCATTACTTAGATTTGGTGCCTTTTTAAATTTAGTGCTTGAGCGAAGTACTCACTTTTGAATACTGAATACTAACCCAGGAGATAGCTTTTTTCAAAAATTTTTAATGTTTATTTACTTTTGAGAGAAAGAGAAAGACAGAGGCGTGAGCAGGGCAGAGAGAGGGAGACACAGAATCTGAAGCAAACTCATGAACTGCGAAATCATGACCTGAGCTGAAGTCGGACACTTAAACTGCTGAGCCACCAAGGCTCCCCTAGCTCTTGAATTAGGGTTGTGATGGTCAATAGCTGAAAATCTAGGAATGTCCCATTTCTCATCACTCTCTCCTTCATAATTTTTAAAACTCATTTCCTGGTTTCTACAAATTTTGTTTTCTCCACTGTGCCTTCAAAACTATCACCGGAAGAGGTCTGAATGTGAGTGAGCATGAGGGAAGGAGCTGTGACCCCTTTTCTACTATTCACAAGGCAGCCGTTTCTGTCAGGCAACTTTCAAGATGCTGGTTCCCTGCAAAGAGCTTCCTTGTGCTGTAAGATCTCTCTCCTTTCTGTGCCAGGTACTGATCCCGGAGGGGAAACTTGGGCTCTGCTCCTTCACAGTCCTGCGGACACTGCCCTCTCCCAGAGCTCACTGCGGGGGGGGGGGGG
>NW_027530532.1:28759-47064 GCF_008692635.1 Crocuta crocuta | reverse complement strand
GGGGGGGGGGGGGGGGGGGCTGCAGGGCCTCCACATGCACACCCTTGAGAGTGTTAATGGAGCTGCACTGAAAGCCTGTGCTGGTTTGGCTGAATGTGGACTCTACGGAGTATTGGATGCCGCATAGCCCTGCAGGCAGCGACCATTCACTGAGGTCAGGTGTACTCTCATTTATTATGACTCAGGCTATAATTTTCAAACTTTATTTCATTTAACCTTTATAGTTTCCTGTGTGGCCACTACTCGAGTTGTCTCCATTTTTTTTGAAGAGGAAATGAAAGTCTTGTGTCCTTTATGTTCAGAAGCCACAGATTCCTTTAGAAAGTAGGGCTTTCGGGCGCCTGGGTGGCTTAGTCGGTTAAGCGTCCCACTTTCACTTAGGTCATGATCTCGCGGTTCGTGGGTTCGAGCCCCGCGTCGGGCTCTGTGCTGACTGCTAGCTCAGAGCCTGGAGCCTATTTCAGAGTCCGTATCTCCCTCTCTCTCTGACCCTCCCCTGCTCACGCTGTCTCTCTCTCTCTCCTAGAAATAAAATAAAAATATTAAAAAAAAAAAAAAGAAAGTAGGGCTTTCTATGGCCCTCCAGTCCCTCCTCTTCATCAGCTCTAAGTACGCACCCTTAGCCACACTGACCATGCTGCTGGTTCGTGAATCTGAACATGTCTTTAATGTCTGCCTTCCTCGTTCCCTGGAGCAGCCCAGTCACCATCCCTGTCTTCCCTCCTGTGATTCCACATTGCCAACACGTTGCCTTCCACATGTGTGCAGTCAGCACATTTTGGGGGACAGAATGAAGGCAAGTGATGAGTTAACCCTTGGCGTTCAGTGTTTGCCATTGCTATCTTTAAACCGTGTCAGACTATGTGAGCCATGGCCCCTGTAAAGAAATGTGGAAGAGGGGCACCTGGGTGGCTTAGTCGGTTGAGCGTCTGACTTTCGCTTAGGTCATGATCTCGCGGTTCGTGGGTTTGAGCCCCACATCGGGCTCTGTGCTGACTGCCAGCTCAGAGCCTGGAGCCTGTTTCAGAGTCTGTAACTCCCTCTCTCTCTGACCCTCCCCTGCTCACGCTGTCTCTCTCTCTCTCTCTCTCTCTCCTAGAAATAAATAAAACATTAAAAAATTTAAAAAAAAAGAAATGTGGAAGAATTCAAATTCAGTGGAGAGCCCCTTAAAAGGGACATGCAGAGGGTTGAGGTGAGTTGTCTTTGAGTGCTTCTGAAGAAGTATAAAGATGGTACCTGGATGAAAACACTGCGTACTCTTATTAGAATTTAAAGAGAGACATAGACTGAGACTCAGGTGTTTACTTCAACCTTGGGCCTCATCCTTTGGATTGAGACTTCTGTCATTTCCATGAGTGTATTTGACTTCCAATATCATAATACAAAAGAAGTCATGATGTTGTCCGAGGCCCATAAGTAGAAGAGGACCTGACAGAAAGTGGAAAGAAGATTGGGAGAAGGACAGAAGTGGCAGTCCTGGCCTAGTTAAGAATCTCGTGTGCAAGCAGAGGGTCAGAGACGCTGGGTAAATTCTCCCCCGGGGTGGACTTGTGCACCATCACGCTCAGCTGAGGCCTGCCACCCTCTTCATGATGGCACTGAGGATGATGCTCTCCAGTTCTGTCTGCAGCCTTAGCTGAGATCTGCCCCGGGACCCGGGCCTCCCAAAGCAGGAGACCTCCACAACCCTGCAGTAAATGGGGAGGGTCGTCCTTGCTCTCGTGCCTGAAGAACTAAGAGTATTTTCAGCTTTCCCCAGAAGCCTGGCAGCCAGCTCCAAAGAGCTCAGGCCACCTCTCTTCATGAGATGATCCAACCTCTTTAGCACGAGCCTCTGGAAGTGCTCACCAGACTTGATCAGAAGGTGGAAGGTCCGGTGACGAGTTCGGCACAGGAGATGGGGAAGGAAGAGACCCTTCCGGGCCGTGAGCACGCCAGCCTGCCTGTGGAGAGCTAGTCGCAAAGAATCAGTCTTACTGAGAAAGAAAGTACATAGCTGCTGTGCCCGGGACGTTGTCAGACTGGAAATTCGGAAGTGGAAATCAAGAGGTGCTTTCTCTGCATTCCTAAGCTCATCAGACAACCCGGGAAGTTAGAGACTCATCCTTCTGCCGTTGAGTCTCACGTGTTTCCATGCGGCTTCAATTTTGTAAACATTCACTGAAATACTTTTTCGTTTGGGTCAGTTTTATAATGTAGTGAGTCATTTTCAGCACCCCATGTATTAATAATAAGAAACTATGCTTTTGGGGAAAGAAATTGCACTTTAACTTGAGTAATTAGAATTTAATATCCTATAATCATTACTATTTTTCCAAATGTTATCATTTATATTATAATACGGTAAGCTTTGCCTTCTGTTTATTTTGCTTTGTGGGGGTAGTTAAATCTATATTTTAATGTTTGGGTCTTACCCATACCTGTAAAGAGATACAAAGTTCCCTTAAACCTTTAATCTGCCTTGAAGTCCAAAAGGAACATAAATAGTTTTATTAGTTCCATTCACACCTTTGCTGACTTGAGTAAGAACTGGAAGGAAGGGCCGTGTTTTCATGCCATTTCCTTGCCAGTAACTTGAACTTGCTGCCATGGCAAACCATCACCTCAGTCAGAAAACATGGAATTCCCACACAGAGCCTGAATCTTCTTGTTTTCTACTTTAGGAGTAAAATGTCACACATTGCTTCAGATCGGCAGCTGTATTCAAGTGCCTCTGTTCTATCTGCAAAGGAGACTGGAAATGTAAATTGTGTCTTCTACATCATTAATTTAGTTTCCCATTGATGCGTAATTATTAAGCAACAATAGTTTTTTGCCAGTTTTTGCGAATCAGGAATTGGAAAGCAGATTCAGTGGTCTCAGGATCTCCCATGTGGTCGAGATATCAATTGGCCTGCAGCCACCTGAAGGCTTCATTGAGATGGAGAGTCTGCTCCTACCGTAGGTCACTCGCATGGACGTTGGCAGGAAGCCTCAGTTCCTCATCACAGCCACACGGGCCTCCCCATGGCGGTCCAGGCTGTGTCTGCTCAACATGGCAGCTGGCTTCTACCAGAGCAAGGGATAAAAGAAGAAAGAAGTAGAGGAGGCAGCAAATTGTTTTGTGGCATAGCCTTAGAAGTTGCCACAATCGTTTCAGCCATACGTCATGTATTCTTTAGAGGGGAATCACAGCGTCCAGTACATAGTCCAGGGAAGGGACAAGGAAGAATATGAGGCAATTTGTGGATGTATTTTAAAACAACCACAACTGAGGGACACTTGCCTGGCTCAGTCGGTAGAGCATGTGACTCTTGGTCTCAGCGTCCTGAGTTCAAGCCTCACACTGGGCATAAAGACTGCTGAAAGAAAATAAAAAACAAAACCCCACCACTGAAGAAACAGGATTCATTTATAAGGTAGACTATCCCCTAATGTAGAAGGTTGTTACATAGAAGATGGGTAGCCACCAATATGACAGGTGATACCACAAGTGCTCCAATGGTAGTGTGGGATTTCTTGGGCATGGGCTTTGAGTATGTCAAGGAATCAAGGATGACATCTGTGTCTCTATCTCTGGTAGCAGAAGGATGGGTCCCCTTACATAGAAGGGGAGCACAGCAAGAAGAGCAGATCTTAAGAGCAAGAAAGTTTGAAAACAGATGTTCCATGTTGAACATGTTAAGTGGAGACGTTCTAGGGCAGCAGGTAGAAATATGGTCTAACATTTGGTGGTCAGACTCTGGATAAAGACAAACACATGGAAGGGGCAGCTGGGTGGGTCAGTACGTTAAGCATCGGACTCTTGGCTTCAACTCAGGTCATGACCTCATGAAACATGAGGTTGAGGCCTGCATCAGGCTTCACGCTGATAGTGCAGGTCCTGCTTGGGATTCTCTCTCTCCCTCTCTCTCTCTGCCCCCCCCCCAACGCCCCCTGCTCATACTATCTCTCTCAAAATAAATAAATAACTTTAAAAAAATTTTTTAAAAGATGTACATGCCAAAGTCATAATCTTAGAGATGACACTGGGGACTATTTGGGAGGTTGAGGCTGTATGCGCAGAGAGGATGGAGTGTGGCACCTAGCATAGAATTTTGAGGTCCCCCAAGGACCTGGCGCCCTCCCCTGGCAACCAGGGGACCCAGAGTCTCACGAGTCCCACGACCACCCTCTGCCTCCAGCTCCTTTCCAGCTCCAGGCCTTTCATTCCCTTTGCCCACCTTCCTCCAACTCACACGTCATTCTCCTCACATCTGGTTTCTGTTGTGGACGGCAAGTCATTTCAGTATTGTGTTCTGAGAGGTCACGGGCTGGGAGCTTTCAGATCTCCTGAGTAATTTTCTTCCCACGGGGTCACGTTTTCTGGGCAAAGACTGAGCCTGCAGCCAGTGCTTCTGCAGTTCCTCAGTGTGCTGAATAAAACCCCTGTCTCTTCTAACCCAAACCAGCCAGGCTCCCCACCCTCCTCTAAGCTTGGGAGGCACCTCGCAAAAAGAAGGTTGGCCACTAGTGAGATCACCTAGGGCAAGGAAAGGGTGGGAGGCTGAGCTAGTGGGGTTATGTGAGCCCTAAGGCAGGTTCCCGACCCCTAACTACTTAAGTCAATATTGATTTTCATTTTTTTAAGTTTTTTTAATGTTTATTTATTTTTGAGACAGAGAGAGAGAAAGAGAGACAGAGCACGAACAGGGGAAGGGCAGAGAGAAGGAGACACAGAAGCCGAAGCAGGCTCCAGGTTCCGAGCTGCCAGCACAGAGCCCGACGCGGGGCTCGAACTCACAAACCGTGAGATCACGACCTGAGCCGAAGTCGGACACCCAACCGACTGAGCCACCCAGGCGCCCCAATATTTATTTTCTATTCATTCTCTTTTATTGTGCCTCTATCACTTACAACTGAAACAATCATGAGTAAGACCATTTCTGCAGCCCTGGTCAGTGAGTGTCATTCTTCTCAGTGTGAAGACCTAGAATCCAAACAGAGAGGTTATGTGTCCCTTTCCTTTCAATACACAACGTCTGAGACAGAAATAAGGTAACATTATGGACACTCCCCTTCAAAATGAGGGAGAGCAGAAAGCACACAGCCACCCTTCCACACACACACACACCCCCACCCAACCTCCCACCCCCAGTCTGTTGTAAATCTGCTATCCGTTAGGGCAAGAGGGGTGCTGACTGCGGCTCAGGCCAGCTCTCTGGGAGTTACTCCCCATGGCTGATGTTTCTCCTCTGCACCTCTTGGTTCTGCCTTTTAAATTATCCTTCCTTTTCCACAAGAAGCGGTTCATGTATTTACCGCCATAGTCTTGCCAACCCTCTTACTTTCTGGAAAAGTTGGGGGCTCCAGCAGCCTCTTTATTACATGTTATCTCTTACTTTCAGTCTAAACTGATATATTGCTTTAAACACGCAGTGGGTTGGCTGTGTCAATTTATAATGAATGTCCCTAGATAAAGGTACACCCACAAATCCCTTCAAACCCACCTTTTTTTCACTTTGGGCTTCCCACAAGGCTTCTGTGAGACAACAGTTTGGTCTCCTAGAGTCCTCTTGCTGAATGGCAAGAGTCTGTGAGGCACTACCGTATGTCCTTAGGGGCCTTATGTCTGCTTGAAAATCTGTAAGGCGCCACTTTAGGTCTTCCTTAAGTGTTAAAAGATTTTACAGTCTCTTACTCAGTCTGACCTGATAAACAGGGTTTGTTATTTATTTATAGTTTGCATCACTGCACTCCTGATACAAAATATCCCCATTACTATAGCTTTGAAACAAATCACTTTTTTTTTTTAATGTTTTATTTATTTCTAGGAGAGAGAGAGAGAGACAGCGTGAGCAGGGGAGGGTCAGAGAGAGAGGGAGACACAGACCCTGAAACAGGCTCCAGGCTCTGAGCTGGCAGTCAGCACAGAGCCCGACGCGGGGCCCGAACCCACGAACCACGAGATCATGACCTAAGCGAAAGTCGAACGCTTAACCGACTAAGCCACCCAGGCGCCCCGAAACAAATCACTTTGAAATGTATGATCTAAGGGGCACCTGGGTGGCTCAGTCGGTTAAGTATCTGACTGCAGCTCTGTGCTGACAGCTTGGAGCCTGGAGCCTGCTTCGGATTCTAGGTGTCCCTCTCTCTGCCCCTCCCCGGCTCGCATTCTGTCTCTTTCAAAAATAAACTTAAAAAAAGAATGCTCTACTTTATTAAAACCTAATAACTTAATTAAAATTAAATAACAATTATCTTATTCTCACATATTCTGTGAGTCAGGGATTTGTACAGGGCACAGAAGCAATGGTTTATCTCTGCCTCACAATGTCTGGGGCCTCAGCTTGGAACACACCCACTGGATGGCTGGGGGGGACTTGACGGTCAGTAGACACTTTGACTTTTGTGTCTGATGCTCATACGTCTCAGCTGGGATCTCATAGGAGCACCTCACCAGAACTTCTCCTTAAGGCCTGTTTTTGTTTTTGTTTTTTTCCTGACACATCGATAGACTCAGTAGAGTTGCACAGTTTACATAGGGACCAAGGGCTCAGAAGTGAGTGGCCCGGTGACAAAGCTGTATCACCTTTTATGACCTAACCCAGTGATTCTCAGCGGGAATGATTTTGTCCCCCCGGGGGACTTCTGGCAATGTCTGGAGGCATTTTTGGTTGTCACAACGGATGGGGGCTGCTGCTGGCATCTAGTGGATACAGGCCGGTAAATTTACAGGCTGGTAAATATCCCACAGTGCACAGGACAGGCCCCACAACAGTTATCTGGCCTCAAGAATTAGTAGCATCGAGGTTGACAAACTAGTTTAATTCTAATCTTGGAACCCACACATCATTTCTAACAAAATCTTTTATAAGCAATTTCCAAGCCTTCCCATATTTAAGGGGAGGTAATTGGCTTCAACTTTTTGAGAAAGGGCAAAGTTCTCAAGACACGTGTGGGATGGGAGATGCTGTGGTGGCCATCTTTGGAAGACCCCGTCTGTCTCAGTCTCCCAGTGATTTCTCTTGCTCTGCAGCAATTTTGTCATACTCACCTCGCAGATGGTGTGTTTTCTGCTCTTGGAATCTGAGCCTATCAAATCTGCTTATAATCTTCCAGATGGTCTTCAAAATCAGTGTTTCTAGGGATGCCTGGGTGGCTCGGTCGGTTGAACATCCGACTCTCGGTTTCCACTCAGGTGAAGATCTCATGATTTCGTGGGTTCGAACCCCACTTGGGGCTCTGTGCTGAGAGTGCAGAGGCTGCTTGGGATTCTCTCTCTCACACTCTCTCTCTTCCCCTCCCCAACTCACGCTGTCTGCCTCTCTCAAAACAAATAAACTTTTTTAAAAATCAATGTTTCCAGTAGTGCCCTCCTCATATCAAAGGATTGTGGTGTAAAATGTGATCACATCGCTGAATTTTTAATATTTAAAATATCTACACAATAGCTAATAGAATGTTACAGAGATGGGTTCCCCCATCCTCATTTTTTCCTTTTCACATTAGTTGAAGAAAGAAGAGGGGGTTTTTTTGTAAAATCTTTCAGATACTTTAAAAATAGTTAAAAATGTTAATTATGTGTATAAAATAAAGGGGACATCTGCCAGCCTCCTCTTCCTCTCCTCCCCCCGAAAAATGATCACCAAATTATCTTCTCTCTGACCATTAACAGCATAGACAGGGCTGAAGATTGGTCTTGTTGTCTCTGGTTACTCTCACACTCTTTCCTTTCCTGGAGTTGTAATGAGGCGCAGCGGGTGTAGACCAACAGCAACCGATCTATAGTCAAACCAAGTAAGATTTCTTAACTTTTTCTGTGAGAGAAGTCACCATGAAGAATCATGATAAGGTTCAGTAAGAAGGGAAAGAAAGGGGATTTGTACAGGGTTTGAGTTTGGGCTACATCATTCTAAGGAAATTGGGGAAAAGAATATCAGCTCTGGACCAAAGTGCTTGAGCTAGTGTGTACTAGTTTTATCCTGGAGCTTCTAGGAACACAGTGGAGGTGGAGTAGTCACTGGTAAGAAAGCACCCATTACTCAAATGCTGAGAGGGTGTGTGTTATTGGCCACATTCTTTTACCAACAGGATTGAGAAGGACTGTTCCCATTTCCTTAGAGACTACAATGCCAGGATAAGTGTGGAATGTAGTATATGAAAACCCACCATACGAAGTTTCACATTTGAGTTGAAAGTTGGGTTGCTGCTCTGTTTTGTCAAAGTTGCCATGTGGCTCAGACTCTTCAATAAGAGGATAATCAGAAATAGGATATCAGACAAATAGATGCTAATCTACGACGCTAATCTATGATGCTAGGACAATGTTTTTCCCAGCATTGTGTCCTCAAAATTAATAAAAGCAGTTTTTAAGAGATCGAATGCCCAATTTGGGTAGGAGGATAGAATTATTGGGACTGTGGCATAGGTTAGGTCTGGGTGTGAAGTCATTCCTAGGGGGTGGACAAGGCTGTTATGGAGTTACGTGATTGCTGAGATTTTTCTGTGTGACCCTGGTCACCTGAAAGCCAGAGTGGGCCGGTTATACAGAATGTGGACTAGAGGAAAATCAAGCACCCTTTCTACGCAGGCGTGGAGCTTAGTAGTCACCCAGGAACTTAGGGCATGTTTCTCGTGCCCGATGCTGCCCCCATCTGTAGTCATCTCCCTAACAACATCCTCAACATTTCAATGATTAAGTATTCAAAAACTGCCAATTTCTTCAAATAGAACAGATTCGTCCTGCATTATCAGTGAAGTGTAAGAACTACTCCAGGGAAGGGTGATTATGACCCAGAATTATCCATTGTTTTCATGATTTTTTAAAAATAGAATATACAGGCAATGACTTGTTTGTCGTTCAGGACTGGCGTTAGTAAGAAGTCCCCTGTTTTCAGTCCTATCCCTCCTGAGGAAAAGACTGTTAAATGTATGAATGTATGAGCATATTTTAACCTGAGACAATGTTTTGGAGAATTAGAAAAGGGGGAGTTATGCCACTCTTATTTTTAAAATTTTTTAGTGTTTATTTTTGAGAGAGAGAGAGACAGTGTGAGCAGGGGAGGGTCAGAGAGGGAAACACAGAATCTGAAGACAGGCTCCAGGCTCTGAGATGTCAGCACAGAGCCTGACGCGGGGCTTAAACCCACAAACCGTGAGATCATGACCTGAACCGAAGTCAGATGTTCAACCGACTGAGCCACCCAGAAGCCCCGGAGTTATGCCACTCTTAACTGTTCCCATAACCAAGAAACAGGCTTTCTTTGAGCCCATGGATGGTACGCTAAAGAATTTGGATGAGCTGCATCGCACGTGTGTGTGCCTGTGTACGTATGTTGCTGTCTGGGCTGAATGAAAGTTATGTGGCGAGAGCTGATCCATGGGATCCACATGGGCAAGCCAATATAAAAAGCTCTTAGATGGGTGCCTGGGTGGCTTAGTTGGTGGAGCATCCGACTTCAGCTCAGGTCATGATCTCACAGTTTATGAGTTTGAGCCCCGCATTGGGCCCTGTGCTGACAGCTCAAAGCCTGGGGCCTGTTTCGGAGTCAGTGTCTCATTCTCTCTCTGCCCCTCCCCTGCTTGTGCTCTGTCTCTCAAAAATAAATAAATGTTAGGGGCTCCTGGGTGGCTCAGTCGGTTGAGCATCTGGCTTCGGCTCAGGTCATGATCTCACGGTTTGTGGGTTTGAGCCCCACGTCGGGCTCTGTGCTGACAGCTAGCTCAGGGCCTGGAACCTGTTTCAGATTCTGTATCTCCCTCTCTCTCTGACCCTCCCCTGCTCATGCTGTCTCTCTCTCTCTCTCTCAGAAATAAATAAAACATACATACATACATACATACATAAATAAATAAATATTTTTTAAAAAGCTCGTAGAATATAAGTTTGTCAGATTTACTTATACCTGGATTATTGTACATTACATCCTTTCTGCTGTTGAGAAGATTTATTCCGTAAGTGTCTTCATGATAAGGCTCTTTGCTAAAAAAATTAAAAAGGAATGGGGAGTGTACTCCCCCGACCCCCCGAAAAAAGGGCATGTAGTAGTGGATGTGGTTGCTTAGATAAACTGTTACAAACCTTTGATAATAGTGAAATTATATGAATTTATCAATAAAATAATCAAGGCAATTTAAATGTATATTTTTATGTGATGTCAAAAAATACATTCTCTTTGATTACTGACCCACTGTATCCACCAAGAGTTACCATAGGTTTTGTATATTTAATTATGTAATGAGTATGATGTAAAGACTTGAAATTTCACATGTGCTACAAAAATGTCTCATGGCTTTTGTCATTACTGGGGTCTTGCTGTTTGTTTTTAAGGAGATAAATTTTCTGCAATCTAAAACGAGGACTTTTACTTTCAACCAGTAGATGGCAGAATAATATCAGCCTCTAGAAAGCGGTTGCTCAGACCAAGCAAATAGAGGAACTAACCTTAACCTATTCTTCACGCATTTGGTTAAGGAACACAACTTCAACAGTTCTGCACTGTGTGTGCTTACATTTAATGAGTCAAGAATGTCTCTCTTTAGCAAAGAAATGATCGAACTATAATTACCCCTATCAAAATTACCTAGACAACATGATGCCCTGTGTCACTACTATAGTTGTGCTGGAAGTATTAACTAATGTTTTAAGTTATGATACAAACATTAGGAAACAAAGTTTTTATACTGTGCAGATAATATAATTCTCTAAGGTGAACACACGAGAGAATCAACCCAAATACCTGTTACAAATCAATGAAAGTAACATGTCATCCAAAAACTTAAGAATCAATGACAGTAATGATGACAGAAAACCAGCATGTGAAAACCATGTATTTCCCGCTATTACTGCAATAAAGTTTGGAATACAACATGAAAACAAAATCTCATTCAAAACAGCAATCTATATACCAAAGACAACTTGAAGAAAAGTTCATGGGAACTGAAGAAAGAGACCCTAAATGACCCATATAAGATTTTATTATGATTTTAAAAAGCATGAAATTGATTTGAAAAGTGGTGATGGGACAACTAGATAACAATTTGAAAACATACACTAGATTTCATGCCAGAAGTCTAATGAAAAATCATATTCATAATAATATAAAATACTGGGATAATTATACCATATCATGATGGGAAATAATGCAAGAAAACGTTTTAAAATGACAAAGGAAAAAGTAATTTCACTACATCACAAAAAAACTTGCATGTTAAGACATATACTAGAAGAAAAAAAAGATGGGAAACTACTTACTGTAATTAGAGACTAATATTAACATAAAAGGAATTTTACAAATTTATTTTTAAATCATCAGCATTTCAATGAGAAAGAAGAAACCCTATTTGAACAGGAGTTAAGCAGTAAATGCCACCTTAGCAAGTTAAGAATTAGCACTGATAAAGCAATAGAATAAAGGACAAGAAATAGGACATCAGTACTCTGTAAAAAAAAAAAAGAAAAAAAAAAACCCAGCAAAATTATCACTGAAAGTTCAAAATGCAAAAAAGATGGACATACTCGGCTGCATTAAACTGAATGGGTGAAGGTGGTCAAATTTCTAGTTATAAATGAGTCCTGCAGATGTAATGCACAGCATGTGCCTACAGTTAATAATACTGCTGTGTATTTGAAAGTTACTAAGAAAGTGAATCTTAAAAATTTCTCATCAAAGAAAAAAAAATCTGTAACTATATATGGTGATAAATGCTAATTACACCTATTGTGGTGACCATTTCACAGCATATACATATAACAAATCATAATGTTGTGAACCTGAACTAATATATGCTGATTATATCTCAATTTAAAAAGTTGAATATCCCTACTCCCATAAAAACGCCATAAATTGAGGGGGAAAAGTCTTTGTAGCAAATAGGACATTTCAAGCAAAAGACAGGGAAAAATGATTCACAAGAATGCACATGCTCAATGCAATGAGAAAGGATGAAATCTGGCCATTTGTAGCAACGTGGATGGATCTCGAGGGTGTTATGCTGAGTGAAATAAGTCAGGCAGAGAGGGACAGATACCATATATTTGCATTTATAAGTGGAACAGGAGAAACTTAACAGAGGACCATGGGGGAGGAGAAGGGGAAAAAATAGTTGGGGAGAGGGAGGGAGGCAAACCATAAGAGACTCATGAATACTGAGAACAAACTGAGGGCTGATGTGGGAGGGGAGAGGGGTACGGGGATGATGGGCATGGAGGAGGGCACTTGTTGGGATGAGCACTTGGTGTTATATGGAAACCAACTTGACAATAAATTATAAAAGAAAAGAAAAAAAAGAATGTACATGCTCAATAAGCAAAAAGTTCAGTGTTGTCATGGAATTAAAAATACATAAACCCAAACTGGGAAGATAACTAGAACTGCAAAGATTTCCTTTAAAAAAAAAAAAAAATCACTAAACATATTCTGCTGGAGAATGCACACTGGCACACTCTTGGAAATATTTTTCAAGAACCTAAACTATTTGACTTAGATTTTACTTCTTTAGAATTTATCAGTCAGATATGGACAAAAGTTTATGTAGGAATATAAAATCTTGCTTAATTTATAATGGTGAAAACATAAGGTAGATATTTAAATATACACTTCTAGGGAAATGGAAAAAATAGGAAGGTACATTCCTGAGTGGAAAACTGTATAGACATTTAATACTTTCTAAGAAAATGACCTATAAAAATCATTAAGATAAAACTAAAGTCAAAAATTGTGATGCAAAATGATACCAACTTTATTATACCCACTATCATTTACTAAATGCTTCTCTGTGTGTATCTTATACTAATCACTTTGTAACATTTCCTACTTAAAATTCTGATACATATACAACTATTAACACCCACTCTAATTCCACAAAGGGAAAACTGAAGCTTTGAGAGCTTACTGATCCCAGGGTCTTTCAGTTAATAAACAGTTGAGCTGGGAGACAGGACATTGGTTTTACTGCTTTTGATGGCAGGTTTCTGTAGTTTTTGAATAAAGTGTTCTGTAGGAGCATACTTGGTCTTTATAATCAAAACCAGGTCATTTTAATTACAAATCAGACAAATTTGAACATGATTGAGTGTGTTTGGCTTGCAGGTAAACTTACAGGAATTCTACTGTTGGCAAGAGGGGAAAAATAAGTATGGATTTGTCTGAGTAAAAATAGAATGTTTTTCTTAATGCACGTGTATTTGATAATTAGGAAAAGAGCACATTATTTTCTATTTTATACACATTTTATAAAACCTGGAGAAAAAGTCATAATGATAGCAGCATGTGTCTTTCAAAGTTGAATTTATATCCTTTTATCATCCAGATTTTAGGTTAGGTCTGGACTATTTGAAAACTATTTGATGTCTGTGCATATGTATATGCATAATATACCCAATATTAACAGAAATTACCATTGGCATATGGAATCACTGATAATTTATACTTTTCACTTTTATTTTCCTGTACTTTCTGTAATATACAGAAATTACTTCTATAATCAGAAAACATAATTTTTAAAGTTAGAAAAATGAAAATATGAAATGTTAAGAGATGTTTAATGTACTTGGAGTTTATCCTTTTTTCTTTTCTGTAAAAAATTATCAGCTTATAAAAATAAAATGTTTCCTCCAATCATTTCAAAGCTACTGAAAGTTTTCTTTATAAGCAATGAATTCTGTATGTAATTAGTAGTATTCAAATAGCATCAGTCAGCTATTTTATGATTCTGGAGAGAGGTCAACTGCAGAAAATTATAAAGTGAAAGGATGAGAGATGTAGGGTGTGAGGCTGGAGACAGGGATGTGGGTGGAGCAGTTAGCTTATCTGGTTAGGCAGTATTTCGCTAATTACAAAGCAACAGAGTCCAATGCAATAGAAGGCAGAAACCTTTCTGAACAAGGCAAAGAGAACAAAGAGAAAAGCTTGTGCATAATGGAAGGGAACCAGGGCAAAACCATGTCAGCCTGTCAGAATTAGCACCAAAAAAGTTAATACATCAATATTCGGTAAAAAATAAATAAATAAATAAATAAAGGAGGGATGCCTGGCTGGCTCAGTTGGTAGAGTACGCACCTCTTAATCTCCATGTCATGAGTTCAAGCCCCAGGCTAGGTGTGAAGCCTACTTACAAAATAAACATAAATTAAAAAATAAAATATAAAATAAGGGAACCACAGCAGAATTATCCCTAAAAGGTCAAAATGCAAACAGATGGACAGATTATCTCAAAAAAAAAAAAAAAAACCTAAATGGCCCTGCCTTTGTAAAACTGTAATAGACGGAGAAAAAGAAATCAATGCAAGCAAATGCCAGTTAAATTACATTTATTATATAGGCTATAACTTGGTATGAAAAAAGAAAGCAACTCCAATAGGTATCACAAGGGTAAAGGACATGAACATTCAATCAGAGGAAACACAGCTACTCAAAAAACAAATATTTAACCTCATTACTAAAGAAATGATTGGGATGCCATTTCTTGCTTATTCAATGCACAAAGTTAACATCAATTTCTACTTTTTCTATTTTCTAAATGTACTCAATGTGCTACTTATAATAAAAAAATTAGTCATTTAAAAAAACATAGAAAGTATGAAAATTTCTGCCAATGCAGAAATCATAAAAAGCATTCAAATGAATCAACACTCGTATGGGCAGTTAAGGTTCAGATCCCTGGAAGCCAATTCCTTTTGTCTTGGTTCCTGAGTTTTATTATGGGATTGTCAGTAAAAAGAAGATTGTTCCCGATTTATACTATGACAATTTCCCAAGTGTAGGGATATGCATATTCATATGTATGTAAATATGTAGATGTAAGTTTTTTCATCAGGTAGGCAATTGTTCCAGAAAAGTACCTCTCCAGAATCACTCACTACATAAAGAGGACTCCTGGGACCCCTTTTGCTGAAAAGGTTTCATTAGGATCGCCCCGTGTGATTCTCAACCAGTGGGGATGCCCTTGGTATTTGAGAGGCTGAACATCGACTTTAGTACTGCCTGAAAGACAGCAGAGTCCCAAGCTTTCTGTAGCTGGCTTCTTAGGGAATCTGAAGTTGGTCCTGTTCTTTAGACACAGCAAAAAGGACATTATTCTGATTTTACACAGAACTGAGTGTATCTCCTGCTCAAATCACAGCCTTGAGGCAGATCACACAAAGCTGGAGCAACCACCCCAAATCAAACGATCAGGTTAGAATGACTAAGTTGGGAAGCTGAACTTAAAAATCCTATAGTTTTGTTCAGCGTATACCCTTCTTAGCTGTCTTCATGTCACTTTTACTGAATCAAAAAGGTAGAAAATAGCACAGCTTATATTTCCTCAGCTAAACCAATTCTCAGAAACCTGAACTTTGCTAAATAACCTGTTTAAGAGCAACTCTAATATGTTGTAGCCCTTATCTACCTCAATTTAGTATGATTCAATAGACACTTCTTCTCTGGTACTGAATTCTCATTGGAATAGAAATAGCTGCTAGGTAGATGAAAAAAAATTTAATTTAAAGACAATTTCCCTACAGCTGAAATATCAATTTAAAAATTAGATGTGCCTGTGTCTGGATGTATGAATGTATATACACACGTATATGCATGTGTGTGCGCACACACATACTCATATGCTCTCTTCCTTTCCCTCTCCAGAGAGAAATACAAAACCCTGACTTAGGGCTTTACTGTTTATTTCTAGGAAACTTCACATATTCGGAATGCACTGATACAATCTGGTGAATTGGCAACGATGTCAAAAACTGTGAAAAAAGGGATGTAGGTAATGATACTTGGCGACCTTTTATTATTTTAAGTTAGAGCAGGCAGCCTCCCTTTGACGTTTTGAAATCAAAGATGAAAACTCTCAACTTTGAAGCACAATGAACACAATTACACATTTACTACGATCACCTACAATTTGACTTACACAACACCACAAAGACATCTAAAACACTTCTCTACATATCTTTTTACATTGGCTAAAACAGCTGGCTATGTTGATTACATTTTCAGAATACATTTGTTAACCATATGATAAACACACTAAGCCAAACAATACAAATAACATCAGTTACCACTTTATCTAATTAACTGTACCAATCAGTGTAAGAAGATACAACTGAAGGGGAAGTGTGAGATCATCCACGATGCAAAGTAAAGGTATGACATTTTAGTCCTAAGAATGATCTGAAGGTGCTGAAAGAGGTGATTCTCTAGAAGGTGACCCAGGGTTTTCCTCAGGTGGAAAAACTGTGAGAGTACAAGCACGAATGCCACCAAGAGACTCTGGAAGGTCAAACACTTTATGCCACTCATCCTTTTCTGGGTCATATTTCTGGACAATTTCTACCATACAACGATTATTCCAAGAATATCCACCTACAACATAGATTTTATTTTCAAAGACAGCAACCCCAACATCACTTTGACCTCTTAACATAGCAGCAATTGGTGTCCACTGGTCAAGGGTTGGTGAATAGTATTCACAGCTTAGAACATCATCATAATCGCTGGTTCCTCTGAAGTGATTGCCACCAATGACATAGAGCTTGTCTCCAACTGTACACATGCAGTGCAGACCTCTGACTGTAGTCATTGGCGCCTTCTGTGCCCATTTGTCAGTATCTGGGTCAAAACACATAAGCTCGTTTTGGAAAGTGTCGTGAGTAATTCCTCCTGAAATATACATTAAGCCCCCATACACCGTTCCAGCATGGCCATAGTGGGGTTCACTCATCTTTGCAACATAGCTCCACTCATTCATCCTTGGGTTGTAACATTCTACCGTGGCCAGCTCCCCGGCTGCACTTCGCCCACCAACAGCATATAAATGCCCTTTGAGGGCACTCAAGTGGAAAAATGTGCGCTTCTCGTTTAAAGATGCAACCTGCATCCATTTATTATACCGAGGATCAAATCTGAAAACCGTATCAACAGCAGTTTTCCCTTTCGTATCATAATTACTTTGACCACCAACTACATAAAGAAAGTTTCCAATGACAGCAATACCATGCTGGTAACGAGGAGCATCCATGGGGGCCAAAGATCTCCACTCTTGTGCCCTTTCATCATACATCCGCAATTCTTTACTGACAACCAGCTGCTGCCTCAAAACTCCCCCTAACGTGACCAAGTGCGTCGAGTCAGATCGGATAGCAGTTCTATCTGACTGCATCACTGGCTGCATATATGGCATCATTTGGTAATTGCTAGCTTCTAAAAGCAAATTCACACAGGTATTGTCAGTTCTCATGAAATCTACTGTCTGCACGTAATTGATGAGATCCTGTGGTGTCATCAATGGAAATCGAATATTCTTCATTAATTTCGCAGCATAATCCATCCGAGGGTCTTCCAACCTTAGCCAGCGACAGGCAGCCTTGAAGAGCTCAAGTTCAGTACAGTGCTTAAGACTATTACTGGAAAGCACAAAGGCGAGCCGTTCAAAAGGGAGTTTCAGAAACTCCCCAGTACTCAATAACGCAGGAAAATTCTTCAGGATGAAATTATTCACATACTTATCCACTTCTATGAGATTGTAGGTGTTAGCGATTCGCCCAACTTCAACACAGTTATCTAAAGAGACTCCTGAAATAAGAAATACTTTACAGAAGTCCAAAACAGGTAAAATCTGTAAAAAGCTGGCAGCTTCAAGTGTGTCCTGAAGATTGTCCATATTAAGAGAAAGTTTTGCAGTATAAATAAAATCAATTATTTTCTTCAGACCAACCTTGTTCACCCCATGAAGCTTAATACACATTAAATCCTGTTCTTTCATTCCACCTGTGAACATGGCCTTGAAATAATCGCTAGCAGACGCCATCATAGCTCTGTGAACGGGGAAGATTTCATCTCCATCACCCGGTACGAGTGTCACATCACAAAGCAATCCTTCTATTCTAAGCTGATCAAAGCCTTGCAATACCACCGAACTGTGCGTATTGCTGGTAAAAAAACGTGTGGTTCCTGCCTTGCAAGGCTGCAAATGGGCAGAGACGCCCATTTCGCCGTTACCAAGAGACACTTTCATGTGAAAGCCTTCCTTTCTGCACAGATCTGTGCCGGCGAAAGACGTTATAATCTGAAAGCTTTCAAGGATGTCCAAAGAGCCAGGGAGCTCGCCTTCCGAATCAAGGGCAAGCAGTCACCGCGGCACCCCTCAGGACACACCAGTCAGTCATCCACTGAAAACTGTTCCTTAGCAGGACCACGAAAGGCCGTGGACCTCAAATCTGATTGTCATGCAGATGACTCATCACCAGAAAGCTGTTAAGTGACACGGTTCACCTGGTCCGGCCTGCGCTGCCGCTCCTCCAAGCAGTTCCGCTCCGGGCGAAGGGGGAGGCGCCGCCACGTCCCGCGGCTCCC